>NC_056751.1:425806799-425834299 GCF_019279795.1 Protopterus annectens
TTGCCCCACTTTTGGTCTTCGACTTTCTGAAATGTTGACCATGTGAGAGACCCGTATAGCTATATATATATATATATATATATATATATATATATATATATATATATATATATATATATATAATTTATAAGTATATGTTTATATATATGTATAGCTGTGCTTTAAGGTTTTTTCTGTGGTAGATTATATATAGTCCCCTCTCCCACAACATTTTTTTCTGTGGTAGATGATATATAGTCCCCTCTCCCACAACATTTTTTTCTGTGGTAGATGATATATAGTCCCCTCTCAAACAACATCACTGAAATCCTTGGAGCGGAAGGATGATGAAAATTAAGTTTTAGTTGGCATGCTGAAAAAAGTGTATTTCACTAGACGATCCATTACTTTTTGTTGTAATTAAAGCCTGATGTTTTGTTCGGGCCGGTAATGCGTTTGATAAAGGTGAGGCAAATGTTTTACATACTGAGAGGAGTTATGCAGTCTAATGCTGGCTTATTTTCAGTATACCCACAGTAGTAAGAGGACTGACAGGGTTTAAGAGAAGCATGTGCGTGCTAACAGATCTAGCCATCAATTTTCTAAATTACTTGTGATGGTAGCCAGTTAGACCAGACGTTGCTCACCGTACAACAGCCCCCAGCTCACTCTGTTGGATTTCAAGGTGTTCCCAGGGAATCTGAGAAAGTCTTTCAGTTGTACCTGGGTCAGCACCAGAGCCTCCTTCAGGTGAACCATGCCTGGGATGACTGCCATAAGAGGAAGCCAGATGGAATCCTCCTGTAGGTGTTCAGACCATTCCATTTGATTGACTCCTTTCAGCTCTTTAAAGCAGTTGATGTACTTCATGATCCTCACAGAAAGTTAATTTTTTCAGTATTATGCAGTGTGATCTCACTTAACCGAATGACCATAGATGAAGATGGGAACATTTACCTATTGTTTCCATCTATAAATTGCGAGCTTCATTCTGAGACTCTTCTCTTATTTTTTCATTAGAGTCTGGGAGAGCTCCTACAGTAGTGCTTCCTGCTGCACCCATTCACCAGTCATTGTTGTATTCCCATGTACCTTTACTCTTGTACAAGATCTCAAAATATTTTATTTCTCCACTTGAGGTAGTTCACTTTACTTGCAAACTGCAGTCCACCCTTTTCTGGAGGAGAACTGTGATCTCTGATTTGGATGTGCAGATTTCTCATTCCACCTATTTTGTATTCAGCAGTAAATTGCATTGGTGTATGAGGCTATGATGGCAAACAGAAGCATTTCTGTCATCCCCATACTGGATACTTACCTGGTCCGTATTGTTCTTTGGTGCATATAGGGACTGGGTGACTCAAACCTTGACCACTGGATGAAGCTCATTAGTAGCTCCCATGTTTTAGCTTCTGCTTTATACTGCTGCTTTAAAACGTATTGCAGAAATGTAGCCAGAAAGTTCTGTACTTGAACCTCATACAGTTCTCATCCACTTAATATGTTTCAAAATGTTACCCCCGAATGTATCAGTGTATGACATTCTGTGCTGGTGCTTCTGCAGCATTAAACAGCTTTATTTTATAGATAAGTGCACCATTTCCAAGCAGGATGAGTACTCATCTGTGTTGCCAACAGTTTAGGCAACTGTAGACATTCTGCTTTCCAGAAACCACAATATTTGACTGATGCTGATCTGAAGACTGTGCCATTGAAATGTCTTCAGTACAACCCAAGCCTGAAGATGCCTCCCACTTTTTGACTTTCTATTCTTCCCACAATAGGGAAAATTCTAGAAATAATCATCTTCATTTATTTTTTACATACAAATCAACAGTGCCACCTTCTCTATCTCTCTAAAACATTACCACTTCTGGTCAAGACACAGTACCAGGACTTCTCTTTGGTCCATTACAGATAATATATGGACAAAGGCAACCTTCAAGGAACAGTCTTCGTAGACCTCACTAAGATCTTTCATCTGATCAGCTTCACCCTGCTACTGTACAAGCTCATTAAATTGGCATTAGTGCTGAAGATTCAGTTTACTTCAAAAATGTCCTCACTTGACAGACTTTGCAGGGTTAAAATAACGCTATTTTTTGAAGATACTCCATTACACAAAGGAGTGCTTCAGAAATCCATCCTTGCATACTTGCTGTTTTCTATTTCTGCTAGCAACTTCATTATGAGCTCACTGGTGACGTGACCATCTGTAGGTCAAATCACTCTCACTTTGACATTTGCATCAAACTCCAAAGTTACATAGTTTCATTTAACAAAAAGCTAATCAGCCACACATTAATTCGTAACCTAGCTAAGATTAAAATTTGGCACTCCTCAGCAACTATTCAGATTTACTAATTTGAAGTTGCAAACACCCCAACAGAAGCAACTATGTTCTTCAAATACTTTGGTATTGTTGCCCAAACTGTATTCCCTTTTGGGGCCATGAAAATCTCTTCTTAGCTAATAATACCAACAAGAACTGTTCTTACTAGCTAATCTTGACTATAGCCTCTCCATTCTAGCCACTGCATGTGTACAAACCATCACAAAAACATTTGCTTTTTATCACATATCGCAGTCCCCTAAAAACACCACCATCTCACTCTTTCTGTAGTCAGATGACTTATCAAACAGATGGATGATCTCTGACTGGAATCATTATTGTTCAGAGACTTGCATGGTCTCACCTCTTGTGGCTAAACTACTCCGTGTTGGGTTAATGGAGCTAAAACAGACAGCTTTGTACAATGCATTGTATTCATTATGGTGAACTGCCTTGAGATTGGTGAGGAAATTTAATTGTTTTAAATACTTATTGCATTTAATTTTTTAGTGTTTAAACACTTAATCTATTACTGTCTGTGGCATTTAGAAAGAACTACTTAAAATATTAATTTGTCTTCATTCTTTTCCAGTCTTGGGCAAATTTTGTACGTGCAGTGGATCCAGATATCATAACAGGGTACAACATTCAGAATTTTGACTTGCCATATCTTATTAATAGAGCACAGCCCCTCAAGGTAACAATATCCAGCATCTTTACTTTGGTACTCTTTTTATACTTGTAGTAATTAATTTAGTTTAGATGAGCAAAGGTTTTAGTAATAGATAAATTGTTTCACACTTAAAAAATAAGATTTTGACTTTTATGTATTAAACAGAAAATGGCATAGCGGCATGATTTTCTTCTGTAATTTTAACTGTTTGTTTCTCAACTCCACCGTTTGCTCTGTGTATTAGAATGGATGGGTTGCATGTTAATTAAGATAAAACTTGACTTTTTTATACCACTGTTTGGAAGAATTAACCCCCCCCCCCAAGAACACATGAATTACCGTTGCAATTATTTTTGTTTGAAAGTGTACTAGTTAAGATTTTCATATGCATGCATTAGTAAAAGATACATTTGTCTAAAAAAGAAACTGTCGGTAATATAAACATGGCTGAGCATATTTTGGGGGCATAGAACACCAGTCTTGAGTTAGTATCTTTGTTGCCTAGGTCAGAATTGCTGTGCAGGAACATTACTTTGCCTTGTGCACATGTCATAATTCATTAGCTAATAAGCCATTTTCGTACCACAAACTGAAAATGCAATTTTTTGGGCTACTGCATGTAAGAATCTCTAGTCAGACATTCTGATCCTTTGTGAATTGGACAACTCAGAATTTTATCCCAACTCACAGAATCAGGGTACTTACTTCCCTGGTTGGAGCATGTCTTAGGATCATGTGCCACATTAGGCAGGAGCATAAAGGCCCTGTGTTAGCCAGTAATTTTTTTGTGAAATTCTTATTGAAACATTTTATTGATGAGGTTGCACTCGACTGTAGGCTGTGTGGCACCTTTGTAATGTACACCATGGAGTTGTTTCAGGAGCTGTGTGTGGTTCATCTCATCTGAGAGCAGGGCCTTTATGGGCGATATTTGCAACTTAGATCTGTGAGGGTTGTCTGTGCCCAAGCTAAGAACCCACTGATCTGGGATAATGACTCTAAGTTGCATTAAACTCCGTGAACAAGTTTCCCAAAAGATGTTTTTCAAGACAGTGAAGAATGTTACTTGGCTAAGTTGAGATTGCAGTGTAGCCTGACATTTGAATACCCTTTTCACCATATTTGTCTTCTTGGAAAGCTGGACTAGCATAGAAGAAAAAAGGAAGCTGGGGGAAGGGAGCTTGAGGTACAAGTGATGTACAGTAACGTAGCGGTTCTTATTTCCTCTTTAGGTGGTCCTAGGAAGCCTTCTGAAAAAGAGCATTTATTCTCTCCTCTTTGCAAGCTTTCCATAATGGCCTGATAATGCTTATCCTTAAGGTAGGACCACCTGAGCCATGCCACTGTACTCAGGCACATCTCCTAGCTTACCGTCTTAAGTACAGCATTAGAGTTTTAGTGGGTTATGTGGAAAAGCATTTAGAAGCTGTGGTGAGAGATTTCTTTCCCCCCTGAGCCTACATGATCTCAAAAAAGTGAACACTAATTTATTGACCCCATGTAAGCGAAAGCTTAAAATCCCGAACACTTAGAACAGAGATTTTTTTCCAAGGTAAAAAAATCGCTGTTCCACAAAAGAAAAAAAAACTTTAAAACATTACATAAAGTGGGGGGCAGTGCCCCCCTACACCCCCTACTTAAATATACCCTCTCCTCCGAACAAATTCCAACACATGAGAGAGGCAACCATGTAGCCAAACTGGAGGCTAGGCTCTCTCAACTCAGTACTGGCGTAACCAGTCAGGAGGAGAAGGAAACCACACTTACTACTATTCCAGTCTCACATAGACCTACCACGACAGCAAACCAAACACAAAAACATACTCTGAGGCTCTAAATAAAAATCTGCCTAAGCAGCAGGGACCTCCAAAGCGGACACCCAAGCTAACGCTGCCCCAAAACAAAACACGTGCAACACATAGCTCACAAAGCCAGTGTGCCGAACAGTCACAGCCCTTAAGGCTAAACAACACACCTGATACACTTGTAATAGGTGACTCTATCGTCAGGCACACTGACGTCCCGGTCACCAGGTTGAACAAGGAGAAGGTCACGGTGAGCTGCCTGTCGGGCACTAGGATCCACCACATAACACAAGCACTCAGGTCACTCCAAGGCAAGTATAAATATGACTCAGTCATTGTCCATGCTGGTGTGAATGACCTGAGACGTACCTCCTTGGACTACATGAAAAAGAGACAGAGGAGCTCTCTGAGCATGTAGCCCAGGCCGGTATGACCCTGACCTTGAGTAGCATCTTACCCTCACCAAGAATGATGCCACAATATGAAGACAAGATGATCGATTTCAACAATTGGTTTAAGTATTGGTGTCATTCAAAGGTGGTGATCCAATGCCTGTCAGCCTGGGATGACATGCTCGACAAGCCACGATGCTTCGCTAGGGACGGCTTGCACCTGTCACTCCTGGGCTTTCAGATATTGGCAAAGGCTCTTGCTACCCCCATAGTGCCTTTTTTAGGCAAGGCTCAAAAGACAAACCCACCTCTCCATAGGTATCACAAGGGATAAGAAACTAAGAGTAATGCTACTCAACTCCAGAAGTCTAAACCTCAAGATGCACGCACTCAAAACTCTCCTTAGCATGGAGAACATCAATATCTGTGCAGTAACAGAAACCTGGTTCAAGGCTCCCGAGAGCACCCCAGCACTACCAGGTTATACCTCAAACCATGCTTCTTGGCCCCAAAACTTGGACCGAACCACAAAAGGAGGGGGAGTATCAATATTCATCAAAGATACCCACACCTCCAGGTTGGTGGCACAGCACGAAGCATCAGAGACTATCCATGTGCAACTAACAGTGGGTAAAACTGCCTTCCATTTTATAGCCTGCTACAGACCACCCTCCTAAACCCAGGAACCCCACTCGGCCTTCCTGAGAATACTGGAAAATATGAAGGTCACTCCAAACACCATTATTTTGGGTGACTTCAACTACCCAAACATAGACTGGGAGCATTACTCTAGCTCCAACACCCTATCCCAAAGGTTCCTAGAATTTATAAACTCAAATGCTATGGAACAACTTGTTACCACTCCCACAAGAGGGGAAAACATACTGGACCTGATCGTCATGATCATGGGGACTCTATGCTCCAGACCAGAAGTATATCCCTCACTGGTAAGATTAGACCATAAACTAATCTCACTGGATATTCAAATCCCGACCCCACCCCCTGCCCAGAAATCCACAGTGAAAAACTTCTGTAAAGCAAATTTCACACTCCTCAAAACCGAGGTGGAATCCTTCAAAGCCCCCGGGCCCAGACCGCAGAATCCTTTATAAACGCATTCTATGAACACCTTCAGGAATGCATGGATCATGCAATCCCAAATAAAACCAAGACCTAATCCTCCAAAGGCAGGCGTCCTGTCTGGTGGACCCCAGCCATAAACAAACTATACAATAGAAGGAGGAAGCTACTACATGATGGAGCAAAATCCCAAAAAGGGAAGGCATCTCTGATCAGTATTAGCAAAAAACTACGGGCACTCATAAAATCGCCTAAGGCCAGCTTCGAGAGAAAAATTGCACAGGACACTAAGCATAATCACAAGGCTTTCTTTAGTTATGTTAGGAACCTGGGTGGGAATTCCCAGATATGCTCAGAACTAGTCCAAAATGACAAAAAATACACCGAACCCACAGACATTGCCAACATCCTAGCTGACAGGTTCAGCGCAAACTTCTCTCCCCCCCTCCCACCAAAAGGGCAAATATCTATCCCAGCAGAGTGCTGCCCCCCTGACATCTCAGATGCTCAGGTAAGAGCCGCCCTCTCCAAAGCAAAAAACACAGCATCAGTGGGACCAGACGGTGTCCCAGGCTGCGTCCTACATGAACTCCAAGAAAAGCTAAACCCTAACATAAAACTACAGTTCAATCTCAGCCTTACTACAGGATATGTACCCAAAGAGTGGCTTACAGCAACAGTGGTCCCTCTCCACAAAGGTGGTGCCTCAACGGATCCTGGAAACTATCGCTCCATAAGCCTGACTAGCTTGGTCTGCAAAGCTATGGAAAGAATCATCATGGACCTCATAAATAAAGATATTGGGGACCTACAGACACTGGATCCTACCCAGTTCGGCTTTGTTAAGGGCAGATCCTGCCTCTTAAACCTGGTCGATTTCTTTGAAACAGTCGCCAAGGCCATTGACGAGGGGAAGGTGATCCACGCAGCCTACCTGGACCTCGCAAAAGCCTTTGATACAATACCCCACTCGGGCATTATAGCTAAGCTCACCAGCTGTAAATATAAACCCCTATGTCACTAGATGGGTTGCAAACTGGCTCAAGAACAGAACCCACATGGTTAGAATTGCTGGAGCCATGTCAGACTCCAAACCAGTTACAAGTGGCATCCCACAAGGCTCAGTCCTGGGACCTCTCTTGTTCGGTATATATTTCTCGGAGGTACAGGTCAACAAGGAAGGACTGTGGCTGACCAAGTTCGCAGATGACTGCAAACTGGGCGCCATAATAGACTCTCCAGCCGACACAAGCATCCTGCAAAAGGGCCTCATAGAAACAGACAACTGGTGCCAGAGCCATGGCCTCAAGCGAAACGCCAAAAAGTGTATAGTCATCCCCTTTGGCAAAAACAAAGTGCCCACAAATTACCACATAGGTGGTAATCCATTAAGTACAGAAGAAGTAATTAGGGACCTGGGGACCCAAGTTGATAGCAATCTCTCATTTGACAACCACGTGGCCAAAGTGGTTAGAAAAACATTTTATATAGCCCACCTAATCATGAAGGGATTCGCATCTAGATCAGGGGAGGTCATCATGCCTCTCTTACTCATCCCCTCATCAGGCCCATAATTGAGTACAATGCCCCTTTTGGGATGTACCTTACCAGACACTTGCAGCAACTAGAAAGATCCCAAAAGTACCTCACCAAGAGGATCAAAGGGCTCAAACAGATGCCATATGCTGCCTGGTTAAAGAAACTCCAGCTCTACTCAGTGGCATACCGCCTGCTCAGAGGCGATCTGTGCCTGACGTATAAAGCCATGTCCAACCCGGAATTAATGGACATGCTGCACCTCAGAAAATCCAAATCCCATCGAGCTACGCGCTCGAGAGACTTGAACCTCAGCACTGAAATAAATAGGACATGCTGGAGGGACAGATTCATAACCCAGAGGCTCCTTTCACTCTGGAATAAAATCCTAGTCCATGTTAGGCAGAGTCCCTCATTGACTCTCTTCAAGAGGAATCTTGATGGAGTGGATGGGAGATCGTAGGTTTACCCCAGGTATCACTTCTGTGTCACTGTTAGACAGAGGCATAGTATACTAACCTCAAAAAAGGGCATAGCAAAATTAATTTAAAATGGGTGGCGAAAGCCAAACACACTCTGGCTAAGCTTATAAATGCCCTAGGGCAGATAGCCTAGTATGAACCTATGAACCTATACCAACTCTGAGATTGCACTACAGTGATGAAAACTGCAAAGTAACGGAAGTGGATAAGCGATTTCTTTCCCAGGAAAAGAAATCGCCTATATGCTGTTTTCGTGCTTTAAAGTTCGATCAAGACGCATTTGAAAGAATGCGTCTTCGATCACATAATAGGAACCTTAAGATGAACTAGGCACAGGGTTTGGCATAACTGTTAAGGACTTTGCCTCACAGATGTAAGGTCCAGGGTTTAATGCTGGCCTGTGGTTATGGGCTAGGCTTGTAGTAGACTACAGACTTGATAGCCTAGTATTTAGCTATGAACCTGATGAATAAATGTTTGAGTATTTTCACAAAAAGGCTAGTTTAGTTATGTTGATGTTAGAAATTTGTATTTGCTCATATAAGTGCAGGAGAGCTCAAATACTTGCTAATAGCTTCACTTATGGATTTGCACTAAACCTGATGTCTTCAAAGTTTGTCTTGCTTTTGAATTTCTCCATTCTGTTAGTCCAGACTACCTGAGTGATAACTAGCCATTTGTGTATGCCATTTGTGTATTCATTAATTTTGTTATAGCCAAAAAAAGACATGCACTTCAGGAAGTCTAACAAAAACTTGCACATTTATATTTTGCAGGAGTTGCATTAATCTTGACATCAACTATATTTGGCAGAACTTACAATAATCAATATTTTACAATGCAGTAATATTTAAAAAAAAATGTATTAAATGGCATTAAAATAAAGGAAAACAAACCATAGTAACATCTTTTTCATGCAGTATTAATGTTTCCTGTTTCATAGTTTCCATTCGCTCCAACTTTACTTAAATTGTTTGGTTCCTTCTTTCCCTCCCTCACTTAAACCTCGCTCATCCTCCTCCTGAACATTATTCCATAGATATTGTTCCCACAGATTCCATTTACGTCAGTGTAGTTTACTCTTTCTTTTTCTAATTATCTCAGCACCAGTTCTTTATCTGCTTTATAATGTCTAGTACTTCAGTTTCAATTGATTTAGATTTCTAGATTTTAGTAATTGCTTTTTTTTTTATAGGGCGGCCACGGTGGTGTAGTGGTTAGCATTGTCGCCTCACAGCAAGAGGTTCTCCGGTTCAATCCTTGTCTGGGGTGCCTTCTGTGCGGAGTCTGCATATCCTCCCTGTGGTCGCGTACGTTTCCAACGGGTGCTCCGGTTTCCTCCCACATCCCAAAGACATGCTGCAGCTGGATTGGACACTCTAAATTGGCCCTAGGTATGAGTGCGCATGCGTGTGTGTGTGCCTTCTGTGGAAGGTTGGGCGCCGGGCTGGCAACTCGACACTGTAGAAACTCCACTGCCAATCATGAGCGGACAGGTGATCCTCTGTGGCGTCCCCTAACCGGGAAAAGCCGAAAGAAGAAGTAATTGCTTTTTTTGTCAGCCAGTAGTAGTGAACGTATTAAGGCCTTACTGTGTTTAAAGAAGTTAGAGCCTATGTCCCAGCTCAGAAGAATTTCCTTAGTTATGATTTGCTCCCCCGACATTTCTGACATAACACTCTTAAGGAATTTTTAAAAACTGTCCCCTTGTTACACTCCCAACACTTTTCGCCATTTGTCTGTTTTTGACATTGCACCTCCAGCATTTAATATCTTCTTGAGGAAAAAATACTCTGAGGTCTATTTGGAGTATTAAATATTTATGCAAAGACTTCTAAATAAACATCCCAAACATTCTGGAATTTGTTGCATACTTGGAAGCCATACAAGTGGCTTTCAGTTATTCTTTGGTAAATTGCCTTTCCAGTTTATTTTCCCAAGTTTTTTTTTCTAACCTTCGCAGATTGATCATTATGGTTATTATACCCTGTTAACTATCTCTTTATGACAGCTGCTCCTTTTCTAGACTCATTTAGCAGCTCTGCCATAGATCTGATTTTTTTTTTTTTTTTTTTTTTTACTTATCTCTCTCCTTTCCCTTACTTTTTGCCTATATTCTGTTATTAGTGCCTGGTAAAGAAGGCAGTCTAACCTGCAGTCCAAACATCATCCTGGCCTCATCCCAGTCTATTAATTTTCCCTGTCTAGTTATTTGCTCCCAGTACCTTTGTTCCTTTGCTAATTTTATTCAGTAAATTTCCGCTCCCTTTTGCCTGTTTTCTGTATTCTTAGTCATCCCTATAGGGAGAATATTTTTCTCCATTCTGATGTTGGCTTACTACTTAGAATGCTTTCTGCTACTTTATGAATATAGTGATGTCCTTCTATTCATCTGTTGCAGTATTCTTTACATGAGGGAAGTTGCCTGCCAAGGTGACCCCACGTCAGCCAGTATGTCCGTCTTTTACTACTGTAGGGTGCTTGGTACATCTGACATGGGCTACTATCAAACGTAGGCCATAAAAGAGACTTTTGTGTGTGCACCATCCTCTGAACTTCTTTGCCACCAGTCAAATTGCCAATCCCGGATGTCGCTCTGCTGCTGGAATCGTATTCTATCCTTTGTCGTTTGCTACTGCTTTATTTTAGTTGAGGTTAATGTCATCCAGGAAGGGGAAGTGTGACGACTTCTCCCCCTCCAGACTCTGAGAAGAAGTGGCAGAATTTCACTCAAGGCCTCTTTAAGACCTTTGTGGTGCCAAGGCTTCCCGCAGGTGAGTCGTCTTCCCCACTCTTGCCTGTCCTATTTCCTCTCAGATAAGAACCAGAGCACAAGCCACTTCAGGGGAGGATTCCTCATCTGATGAGGACAGTGATTCACTGGCTTACTCATCCTAGATCCCCTCACCCTTGGACTATGCTTCTCCTGAGGAAGATTCAAATGGAACAAAATCCTATATGGTGGAGATTTCCTTTGGGGAGACCATTTCTAAAATGATAGATCATTTTACATGTGACAGTTCCCAAATGCCTGAGGTCTAAAAACAACATTATGACCTTCAAGTACAGTCCCCTAGTCCTTCTGCCATTCCTCCTCTTACACCAGCTTTTTTGGATGCTTTTGCATCCATGTCTATGCACCCTGACTCTAAACCTCTGTCTCCAAAAAAGCTTAGACTGGTATGACAAGGTGCCCCAGGATTGCAATTTCCTTTTCAGGGCACCTGTGGCAGACTCCTCTGTGATTTCAGTAGCCTCTTATAAGGCCTTCAGGTCATTTCCCTCTACTTCCCTCCTTCCTTGAAACAAGGATAGTAGTTGGAGAGGTTGGGCAAGAAAATTTATACCTCAGCCACCTTGGCATTCAGAGCACTGAACCGCTAGACCCCTATGACCAAGCACAATATGGAACTCTTGTTACAGATCTCCAAGTCAGTCTCAGATATGCTCAGTTAAGACTGTTAAGCAAAGGCTTAACTTTTGTGCCCTCTTCTAGGGCTGATTTAATTTCTTCAATAAATTCACTGGGGGACTATGCTAAAAAAATTAAATTTGAAATGTTATTTTAAGAATACTTCTAACAGTACTCTGTTAAAGGCTGTTGGCCGAGGCGCTAGAGAGTTTTATTTCATCACTGTTTCTTCTAATAAATTCCTTCTGAGGAGTTGCTGGCTTCGAGTTTGTGGTTTTTCATCAGTGTTTGAGAATTGTTTAAAAAAAGAGTGTGTTTAACCCTCCTGTAAAACCTAAACTAGAGGCATTTCTTGTGACGTGTGAGAGTGATATTAGAAATTTGTAAAGTAATAAAAGTAATGAGAAATTTTATAATTAAAAAAAAAATGAAAGCGAGGCTTTGTATGAATTGAAAAATAACAAAGAATTGTATATAACTAAAGCTGACAATGGAAATAGTTATGCATTTTAGTTATTGTGAACAGTTAACACAAATGTTGGATGATTTTATAGAGAAGTGGAATGTTCACAAGTTAATAGAGCGTATAGTTTGATATTCTCATGTATTGAAGAGCTGATTAGTAATAATGCAGCTAATTATTTCAGGATTTGGAATCCCAAGTTGGGCAGTTTTTTTTGGGGGCTACCCAAAGTTCATAAGTGTTTAGACAAGCCCACTTTTAGACCCATGGTAGTGAGTCAAGGTAGCAAAACTGAAGCGATGGCAATTTACATAGATATGTTTTTACAGACTGTAGTAAAGTGATTCTTATGTGCAAGATTCTTTTCAGTTAAAAAAAAAAAAAAAAAGTTTGGAAAGTATAACATTGGAGGGTCCTATGATATTGGTTACAGCAGACATTACATCACTGTACACAGTCATTCCCAGTGTAGAAGATTTGGAACTAGTGAATAGGAAACAGTGTGCATCAAATACATTTTCTAATAAACAAGTTTGTTGATGGAAATTTTAGATGTAGTTTTATAATATATATTTTTTGTATTTGGTACCGACATTTGTCAATAAGTGAATGGTGTATCAATGGGGACGCCATGGCCCTCAGCTAGACAAATATTTTTATGTCTGCCTGGGAAGAAGAATATATTTACAAGTCGAAATATTTTAAAGATGTATTCATGTACAAACATTTTATAGAGGATTTGTTTTTCTTGTGGAGTGGCACTGAAAGTGCACTTGTAGATTTTATGAATTATTTGAATAATGTGACTGAATATTTGTTTTATATACAAATGTGATAAGGACAGCATTAATTATCTAGATTTAACAATTTATGTATCTGCCAATAAGTTGAAAGTTAAAATATACAAAAAAGAAGTGCAGAGTAATAGTTTGCGTTTTAGTAGTATGCGCAATCTGAATCTTAAAAGTAATATAGTAAAAAGCCAGTTCTCGAGAATAAACAGATTAACTGACGAATCTCATTTTTGCTTATTAGATTGTGAAGCTTTAAAAGAAAATTTTTATAAGGGGGCATTCTAAGGATATAGTAGATAGTGCCATGAAGAGTGTAATGAAATAAAGAAATTATGAAAATATAGCTATGAGTTGGGATCATTATAAGGCTACAGAGAAAGTAATCCTTGGAGATAAGAATTGATCATTAGTTAGCGCACTTGAAAATTCCCTTGATGAAAACAGCATACAGCAGCTGTAGTGAAAAATAACTAAAGGTTCCTTATGAACTTCCAGGAGTAAAAAAAAATGAAGTAGGTGATAAACCGGTTTTTGTTTCCAATGGGGCAAGAACTTGAAAGAATATTTTTATAAAAATAATGACATGAAAATACAAGCAGGAAATACTAATGGTATGTTTAAATGTATGAGTTGTAATTTTTGTGATCGTATTCAAGTTGGTAACAGGATATAGATAGCAGCAAGTAATTCTGAAATAAGACTGCAGGATAAATATGATTGCAAATCAAAATATGCATTGCATGTAATATCATTCAGGCTGTGTTCAGCTTTTTATATTGGTAGAATTGCAAGAGAATCTCATAAGAATTTATGAGCATTTAAGAGCTGCTGAAAAAAAACAGATATGAGTAATACTCTAGAAAAACATGCAAGTCAGAAAGAATAGTTTGACAAAGGTGAATTTTAAATTTTCTGTGACTGATCAAATTTATGATTGAATATAGACGGGATGTGGAAGATGAACTGGACTAGGAGTACTGCTGGCAAATCAGATTAAATGCATGTGCTGCTCCTGAAATGAACGACATAATTTTAAGGTTGTACTGAAAAAGAAAGGATTAATCCATTAATGTATTAAATGAGTCATGTGACTGTAAGAAGTTATTTAATGATTTTGTGAATTGTTACAACCTGGTTTGATGTCTTTCTGAATAGAGAATGAAAACGCTTACTGGTTGTTTTTTAATTTGAAGTCTTATTAAAATGTTTGGATTTTTATATTGTGATCAGTTTTATTATTTTTCAAGTTAGTCTCAGATATGACAGACTCTGAGAACAAAACCTTGGCATCTTCTCTTACTGATGCATCCTCTCAGGTAGCCAGACATTCGATTAAATGCAGCTACGATGCAGTAGAAGCCACTTCACTAGCTGTTGCCTCTTTCTCTGCCCCAAGAAGGTTTGCCTGGTTAAGGCTTCAGCCCTTCCCTGAGGACATAAAGGTTGAAGCTTATGGATGCCACCCTGGCAGTTCCACTTTATTTGGCAAACCCTCTGCCGAACTGTTCATATCCCTGCAAGAATAGAGCAAGGAACTAAAAGACTTTAAAAACATATTGGACTCACCTATGCCAAAATTCCGTAGGAACTACCTGGAAAACAGGTCTTTGTACAGAAGCAGTCCTGGACCCCATCCTCAATCAAAACTCCACAGGGGGTTCAGGAAAACACACCAGTTTTCCTGTTTTTCCTCTACTCCCCAGTTGTCCAAGTAGCCCTTTTCTGATAGGATGGGCTCTTCCTTATGACTCCTCAGACATTCTTGGCACCCCTCCCTGCAACTTACCCTATCCCTTCCAACCTGGGAATCCATCACCCAAGACTCTTGGGTCCTCAGCATCATAAAAAAATGGGTACTTCATGGTCTGGCACATAGTACCTACTTTGAGAGGTATCCCTCAACCTCCAATAGAACAGGAACCTCTCTTCCCCTCAGTTCTGCAAAACTTGCCAGAACAGAGCACAATCCAGCTTATGTCCCCAGCTCAAAAAGGAAAATGCTTCTATTCATGCTTGTTTCTAGTTCCCAGGAAGGAAGGACCTTGGAGACCCATCCTAGACCTCTCCTATCTCAGTGACTTTCTGAAAGTTCCCTCCATCAAAATGCTAACACTCCAAACCCTTTTCCTTCTTTATCCTCCCTAAGACGTTCCTAACATCCGTAGACGTCAAGGATGCTTATCTCCATGTCCAGGATATTCCTATTCTTTTCTTTGGGATCCTGGCATTTTCAATTATCTGTCTTGCCTTTTGGACTTTCCACTGCCCAAAGAGTCTTCACAAAATACCTAGCGCCCCCTTGATCGCCTTCTGCAGAATCCAAGCATTCAAATCTTCCCCTACCTAGATGACCACCTGATTCAAGCCAAATCCCAAGAGGATCTGAACAAAAAAAAACACACAATAAGAAATAAACAACCAAAACAATGGCCAGTGAAAATAATTTAATAACAATCTAAACATATTCCTTCTCATCAGTAAAAGACTTATTTGAATGTTGGTAAAAATAATAAGCCAGATGCGATTTATGTACAAAGTGAAAAAAATCAATTTTCAACATATACAGTCTAGGTGTAACAGTGGGAATAAATTTTATACCCAAGTTTAAGACCGTCCGTATGGCATCAGATACACACCCTGACAAATTCAGCACTACGTTGTCGTTATTCTCTTCACAATGTAACAGATGTTGTGTTTTGCATAAAATAGTATTAATGTCAGTGCCAGCTTTTCTTTTTTCCTTGCCACTGCTGTCTGTCCTTAGCACTGTCGAAACACCTTCGTTTGCAACTTGAATTCCCCCCTCTCTAAGTCACCATGAAAATTCTCTCTCAGATATCCTGGTTGTTGTCTGCAAGACAGTTTCTACGAAACTTGAGATTGATGGCCATTACCATCTCTATGCTTCCTCTGGCAAGGCTACACGTGAGGAAATCCCAATGGTTTCTGAAATCAGTGTGGTCTCAGCATGTCCACCCACTGAAATTTCAAATACCATTTCTACCCTACCTCAAAGAGGAGCTCCATTGGTGAATAACACAACTGTTCATAAATCCAGGTCTTCACAATAATCCTCTGCCCCCAACACAAGTCCTGTACACAAATGCATCATATACAGGTTGCGGAGCAGCTCTGGACACTCGCACAGTTCAAGGTCAGTGGACAATCCTCTCAGAGGAAAGACCACATACATGTAAGGGAAATGAAAGTATTTAACCTTGCTCTCCAGTCCTTCCAACCCCTTCTGAGGCCAGGAAAGTTGCATATCCACACAGGCAGTATGATGGTTCTGTGGTATACAAACATGCAGGGGGGGGGGGGACAAGATCCTATCCCCTTTGCAGACTAGCCTTACAAGCATGGGGTCTAGTCCGCTGACTAGAAAAATCTCTTCAAGCAGCTTACATCCCTTCGTATCTGAACTCTGTGGCATACACACTAAGCAGATCCAGAACACAGGCACATGAATGGATGCTTCGCATGGATGTTTTCCTGGATATTGTCCACCAGTGGGGTATTCCACGAATAAACTTGTTTGCCTCGCCTCTGAACAAACAACTTCCAAAATTTGGTGCCAGAGAACAATATCCTCAGGCATGGAAAGTGGGCTTGGATTGGGAAATTCCTGTATGCATTTCCTCCCCTACCACTCATTCCAAAAGTCTTGCCGAAAATTCAACTAGACAAACCATAACTCTTGCTGGTGACTCCCTATAGGGCAAGACTGCACTGGTTCCCCCTTCTTCTACATCTAGCCAAGGCAATAGTCACAACAAGGGCTGACTCATCCACCCACAGTTAGACACACTCCAACTGACCCTGTGGTGATAGAGCCCTGATCTCTTTTAGACACTTATTTTGAGGATATTTCAAGTCCTGCACTAGGCCAGGAAATCCAGTACCAGAAAGTCTTACCTTTGCAAATGGAAGAGATTTTCACTTTAGTGTCTTGCTAGAAACCTGGACCCTCTTACGGTGGATCCCCCTATGGTTCTCTTATACCTGTGTGAATTGCTTAATGCAGGCTTAGATTACTGCTCCATAAAAGCACATTTGTCAGCTATCTCTGCTTGTCTGCCACTTTCCCCTTCTGCCTCCAGATTTGAGGCCAAACAATTGCTTAAAGGCGTTCTCCACATTAGACCTACCAGGAGACCTGTCGCTCCACCCTGGGACCTTAACTTTGTGCTAGAGAAACTGACTCAAAACTTATCGAGCAGCCTCTTCTAGTTCCCTCAAACACTGTACCTGGAAAACTGTTCTTCTGGTGGCTATTACCTCTGCCAGGCGGATATCAGAATTACAAGCCCTTATGGCTTCTCCTCTTTTCTTGTCCTTCTACAAAGACAGGGTTTCCTCTTCAGACTAACCCCTCCTTCATGCCAAAGGTAGTTAAAGAGTTGTCCTTAAACCATGCCATTCACCTCCCCTCCCTATTTCCCCTCTCCCCAGAACAATAGTGAGAGGATACTACACACACCTGATGTACACAAACAACTCCGGTTTTACCTGCATATGACCAAACCTTTTAGAAAATCAAACCAACTGTTTGTCTCATTCCACCCCAGTGCTTATTTCTTTTTAAGTTGTTTCAGTGGACAATTTATGGCCAGTAAAGCCAAATCCCACTAGCTGTGGATGTGCATATTTTGGCCTTAAAGAAATAAGTCATGGGCTTTCAGAATCGCCATATAGCTGAAACACCTGATGTTCATAAGGGTCATTTGCATATACCCCATGTGCCTCTGATACAAGAGGTTTGAGATGTCACTCAGTGGAAGTTCTAGCTTGGCTGGAATTTTCATTTAGTTTTTACTGATTGTTTTTTTCTGTGTGACCTTCTCACTCTTTGTTTTAGTTTGAACATAATAGTATGCGAGAGTTGGTGGACTAGCACTTCTCTGTTTCAGGACATCAAATGCTCTTTGGTGTTGCTCTTACCAAGACCAGGATACATCTTTAAGTGTCAGCTCTCTAAACAGTACTGATAGTTGGCTCATGTCTTGAATAAACGTGCTTAGGTAGTTAACCATGCCAAAAAAACATTGCAGGGCTTGAACATTGTCTGGAGCTGGCATCTCGAGAATGGCTGTTTGCTTGGAAGGGTCTGGCTGTAGGACTGAACTGGTAAATAAATGACCAACGTAAGTAACCTCTAGTAGCCTGAATTTGCATTTCTGTGGATTGAACTTGATGTGCCCTTTCCAGAACTTTTCTGAGGTTTCTGTCAAGCTCAGCTTCACCATTACCTCCTACTAGTATGTCGTCTACTATAATAGCAGAAGGATACCCAGAAAAAAGTTGCTCCATTGCACGCTGAAAGACTTCACTTGCAGAATTTATCCTAAATGGCATTCTCAAAAATCTGTATCTGCCAGAGTACTGAACATAGTGAGCAATGAGGATTTCGTGTTGAGCTGAATTTGCCAAAATGAACTCTTTACATCTAAGACAGAAAAAACAATGGCATTTGGCATGAGTGCTGCAAATTCTTCGACTGTGCGCATAAGATGAGATCTTTTTAGTGCTCTGTTCAAATCTCGTGGATCAGTGCGTATTCTGATGTCATCTGAGCTTTTCTTATGAGCTGCCACCATGGAAGATACCTATTCAGTTGATTCTGCAACTGGACAAATCACACCTTGTCTCAACATTTTATCTAACTTGGCTTTGACTCTGTCCTGCATGACTATTGGAACTTTTCAAGCTGGCCTGATAACTGGACTAACATCTGGATCTACCTTCATGGAGTATGCAACTGGAAGCTTTCCTAGTTTGTCTTCAAAGAGGTTAGCATAGGTAGAACAAATGTACTGGGCGAAATTAGAGTACTTGTCTTTTAAGCTAACATGATGGACTTCCTTATTAAATGAAAGCTGTCCCATTTTCAAACCGTGAGCCCTAATAATGACTGGACGTGCCTCTTAACCACATAAAATAACAACTTGTAACATCTCCCAGCAAAGTAACATGAAAGCTAAACACAAAGCTGAATCTAGCTTTGTTTGCATATCTTGAGCACTAATCCAGGCCTTCTTAAAAGTATTCAATTGTATTTATTACTGCTCGGTAGTAACCTGATTAAAGTGTAGCTATCATTGTAAGCCTTTTGGTTTAAGCACTTGGGCTTCAGACCAGTGGTTTTACATTAAGAAGGTTTGTGGTCTGCACTGTTGTGGCAGGACAGGTAGCTTACATACTTCTAAGTTGGGAACTGCTGATTGAAGGCTCAGTGTCTGTTATTCTAAAAGTGCATTAGTTCTGGTTTAAGCACTTGGGCGCCAGGCCAGTTATTTTACATCAAGAAGGTTTGTGGTCTGCACTCTTGTGGGAGGAGAGGCTGGACTCTGCCCTTCTGGGCTGGAAATTTCTGGTTAAAGGCTTATAGTGCCTGCATATTTGAACTCTTTCTTACTGAAATTGGTCCGCCTTGTTTGCTGTAGCATAGTCTAGATCCAGGCCTGCTAAATCTAGCTTTGTTTGTATAACTTGAGCACTAATCCAGGCCTTCTTTTTTGGAGAAGGTTCCCCTGCACCCCAGTGGCAGGAGTGTGCAGTTAGAACTTGTCTGATTGAAGACTACAGGAACAAGGCTCAGTTTTGAGATTTTTTTTTACTGGTTAATTGGGCAATTTGTTTAAAACACTTTCCTGGTTGCTTGTAGTCATCTAAAGCTGTTTTAAGTGTATTTTTTTTTTACTGTTTGTAGTCGTTTAAAGCTGTTTTAAGTGTATTTTTTTACTGGTTTTGCCTTATCTTTTCCTTGTTTCCCACCTTTCTAAGCTAATATAGTCCAGTTTTCAGGCTAGTGCTGAATTCTGGGCTGTGTTACAATTTTCTGAGTTGCCCATACCTTACTTGGATAGAGGGAGGTTTCTCTGTTCACCAGTGAGAGAGGGAGCTTTGAGCAGCCATCTGTCCCTGGAGGAGTGGTTCCAGCCCAGAAGTTAGTAGTTTATAGGCCATTTTGGGCTAATTTCTCTCTTTCATTTACCTGGTATAAAAACCATGTTTGCACAGTTTTGCACGTCCGGGCAGCGCCGGTTAGCTAGGGCTAAATTTATCCCGGCTCCACCAAGTCTTCTCTTCAGATTTTCCCTTGAAAGTGGCCTAACTCTCAACCTAAGCACTTAAAAAGCATCCTACAGTGCAGCACTTGCTCAGACCTAATAGAAAGCACTAATGTACCCCGACACTTGATTGCCTAGAAGGGCAAGGCTCATTATTCACCCCTCACCAACCAAGCGACTAAGCAGCTCATCCTACTATTCAGGCATGACCAAAGGGCAATTTCAAGTATACGCTCCAGTCCAGCTGGTGAACCTGGGTATCCTGAGGAAATGTTACAACTGCCTCATGTACACAGACAACCATCTCCTGCTACCACAAAACATTAACATATGCGAGAGATGCAATTATATAGCTAAAGTGGAGGCTAAGCTCTCACCACCCAAGACTGGAACAAGCAGTCATGAGGAGAAGGTTAACACTTGCACCACATTTCCAGCCTCACATAGACATACTAAACCAGCACTGGCGAAAAATACACAAAATCATACTTGGAGGCTCTAAATAAAAACCTGCAAATGCATCATAGACCTCCAAAGCAGACACTCAAAAAACCTGCACCTCCCGTCACAAACCAGACAGCACATAAAACATAAAATCAGTGTGACGCACAATCACAGCCCTTAAGGCGAAATAACATGCCTAACACACTAGTAATAGGGGACTCTATAGTCAGGCCCACTGACTTCCCACTCCCTAGGCTGGACAAGGAGAAGGTTACTGTTAGTTGCCTGTCGGGAGCCAGAATCCACCACATAACACAAGCACTCAGGTCACTCCAGAACAAGTACAAATATGACTCTGTCATTGTTCATGTTGGTATGAATGACCTGAGACGCACCTCCCTGGACTACATGAAGAGAGACATGGAAGAACTCTCTGGTCATGTAGCCCAGACGGGTATGACCCTGAGTAGCATCCTGCCCTCACCAAGAATGATACCACAGTATAAAGAAAAAATTATCAATTTCAACAATTGGCTAAGCTTCTGGTGTCATTCAAAGGGGATCCAGTGTCTGTCAGCCTGGGACGACATGCTCGACGAGCCTCATTGCTTCGCAAGAGACTGCTTGCACCTGTCACCCCTAGGCTTTCAAATACTGGCCAAGGCTCTTGCTGTCCCCATAGTGCCTTTTTTTAGGCAAGGCTCAAAAGTCAAACCCACCTCCGTAAACAGCACAAATAAAAAAAAGGAGGGTTATGCTACTCAACGTCAGGAATTTAAATCTCAAAATGCATGTGCTCGAAGCACTCCTCAGTATGGAGAAAGTCGACATCTGTGCAGCAACTGAAACCTAGTTCAAGGCTCCACACACCACCCCGGCACTACCGGGCTACAACTCATACCAAACATTTCGGCCACAGAACACGGAGCGAAACACAAAAGGAGGGGTGTATCCATATTCATCAAGGATACCTACACCTCCAGGTTAGTGGCGCAGCATGATACCTCCAAGATCATCCATGTGCAACTAACATCAGGCAAATCTGCAATGCAAATTGTGGCCTGCTGCAGATCACCCTTCATGACCCAGGACCAACACTCCGCCTTTCTGGAGACACTGGAAAACAAGAAGGTCCTACCGAACACCCTGATATTGGGCGATTTCAGTTACCCTACCGTTAACTGGGAAAACTACTCAAGTACAAACTCCCAGGTCCAGCGCTTTCTGGAATTTATCAACTCAAATGCCCTGGATCAGCTGGTAAACTCCCCTACCAGAGGTGAAAACATAATGGACCTGGTCTTCACCAACATGGGCGACAGGTGTTCCACACTGGAGGTCAGTCCGTCACTGGTTAGATCAGATCATAAACTAATCACTCTGAATGTCTACACCACACCACCACCTCCAACCAAGGAAACCACAGTGAAAAACTTTTCTATAGAAAACTTCACCTTACTTAAGACAGAGGTGCTAAGTTTCACAGCGCCCATGCTAAAGAATAACAGTGTCCAAGATGCAGGAACCTTTATAAATGCACTTTGAGCACCTACAAGGATGCATGGATTGTGCTATCCCTAGCAAAACCAAGATTCACTCCCCTAAGAGAAGGAAACCAGTCTGGTGGACCCCTGCCATAAACAGGCTATACAATAGGAGGAAACTAGTTCAGAAAAAAAGCAAATTCCAAGAAGGAAAGACATCCCTGATCAGTATCAGTAAGAAACTAAGGTCCCTCATAAAATCTTCCAAGGCTAACTTCGAAAGAAAAATAGCCAAGGATTCGAAAGATAACCACGAAGCCTTCTTTAGCTATGTCAATAATCTAAGTGGCAACTCGCAGATATGCTCTGAGCTAGTGCAAAATAGCACAAAATATACTTAACCCACTGATATTGCCAACATCCTGGCAGATAGATTCAGTGCAAACTTCACCCCCCCCCCTCACCCTCAAAAGAGCCCACAACAATACTGGAAAAGTGTAGTGTCCTGGAAATCACAGACGCACAAGTGAAAACAGCCCTTTCAAAATCCAAAAGCACAGCGTCAATGGGGCCAGATAGTTTCCCAGGCTGCGTCTTGCACAAACTACAGAACGAACTAACCCCCCCACCTAAACACACTGTTCTACCTCAACCACTCCACAGGCTACCTGCCCATAGAATGGTGCACAGCAACGGTTATTCTGCTCCACAAAAGAGGGGCCACAACTGACCCTGGTAACTATCTCCCCATAAGCCTGACTAGCCTGGTCTGCAAGACTATGGAGCGCATAATCATGGAACTCATTAACAAAGACATTGGGAACCTCCAAACACTTGACCCGACACAGTTTGGCTTTAAGGGCAGATCATGCCTACTAAACCTGGTTGACTTCTTCGAGACAGTCACCAAAGGCCATAGATGAGGGGAAGGTAGATCACACAGCCTACCTAGACTTCGCCAAGGCTTTTGACACCATTCCCCACTCTGGAATTATAGAAAAACTCACCAGCCTGAACATAAACCCCTACGTCATGAGATGGGTTGCCAACTGGCTTACAGACAGAACTCGCACGGTAAGAATAGCGGTCTCCAGGTCCGACTCTAAACCAGTCATGAGTGGTGTCCAACAAGGCTCGGTCCTGGGACCCCTACTGTTCGGCATATACTTCTCAGAAGTACAGGCAAACACAGGAGGACTATGGCTAACCAAGTTCGCCAATGACTGCCATAATTAACTCTCCGGCTGACACGGACATTCTCCAAAAGGGCCTTACTGAGACAGACACCTGGTGTCAAAGTCATGGTCTCAAGCTAAATGCCAAAAAATGCATAGTCATCCCGTTTGGGAAAAACAAAACACCCATGAATTACCACATAGGTGGCAGCCCCCTTAATACAGAAGAGGTAATAAAGAGACTTGGGACCCAGGCAGATAGTAATCTCTCCTTTAACAATCATATTGCCAAAGTAGTTAGGAAATCCTTCTATGTAGCCCATCTAATTACTAAAGGGTTTGCATCTGGAAATAAAGAGGTTATAGTGCCCCTCTACTCGTCACTCATCAGACCCATCATAGAGTACAATGCCCCATTTGGGATGTACCTTACAAGACACTTCCAACAGCTGGAAAGACCACAAACGTACCTCTCCAAGAGGTTTACTGGTCTCAAACATATGTCCTGTGCAGTCTGACTGGAAAAACTCCAGCTGTACTCCGTTGCATATCGATTACTCAGCAGTGATCTCTGCCTGACTTACAAAGCCATGTCCAACTCAGAATTGATGGATATGCTCCACCTAAAGAAATCCAAGTCACTGCGAGCCACTCCCTCTAGTGAGCTAAACTTCGCCGCAACAATAAATGGAACATGCTGGAGGGATAGATTCCTGTCACAGGGACTCCCCATGCTTTGAAACAAAATTCCTAACTACATTAGGCAGAGCCCCCTCACTAACACTCTTCAAGAGAAACCTTGATGAGTGGATGGGTAACTGAAGATACACCCCTAGGATCACTTCACTGGCTCTCTTGACAGAGGCTCACTTAATTAATCAATGGGCAGCGAAAGCGGACACACTCTGACTAGGCTTATAAATGCCCTCGGGCAGATAGCCTAGGACCTACCTATGAAAGCACTACTGAGCCTTCAGTTTGAATTTTTTCACCTCCATAAGCAACAAGCTTCACACAACTTGCCAAATCGGCCTTTCACCATGACACACTCTAGCAAATGTTTCTGCTGACATAACATTGCACTTGAAACATGTGTCATCTTTGAGCTCTATAGGTTTGCTATTTGTCTGAACAGTACTAAATACTTCATTCTTTACCCTTAAGTCTACTACATTAACTGGTTCATAAAGCACCGACACACCATCAACATAAAGTGTAGAGTTGCAGTTCTTTAATTGATCAACGTGTTTCTTTAAATGTTACCTTTTAATTAAAGAATGTGGGCCTTTTGATTTACAAAACCTTTTGAAATGATTCTGTTTATTGCATCTGTGTCACTGTTGACCAAAAGCAAAGAATTTCTCCCTTTTAGATTCATGATTTCCACCACAGTTATGACAGTTGGCAATGAAAGTGGGTTGGGGCCCATGCTCTTGAGTTTGCTGACTCACTCTTATGCTTCACCGAGTCTGTGTGAACTCTGGAATGTGCTAGAAAGCTCTGGAGTTTACCAGTGAGTGCTACAGGGGCCACAGTTGATGACGTGCTTGGGCCTGTTTCTTTTAACCGTGTGCTGCATATTATCAACATGAGCTTTGTCATTGTGCCTTCTAGAGCTGTTCTCATTTGTAATCATATTTGTGTGCTTTTCTGTGAGCTCATATATCTGACAAGTCTCAATGTCCTTATTCAAAGTGAAATCACTGTCGCAAAGCAAAATCTTTCTCGCAGCATCATACCACAATGAAGTCTGTCCTTTATCACCTCATCCCATAAATCACCAAATCTGCATGTTTTATCTTTGTTCTCAAGTCAGTTAAATATGCTGCAAAAGTTTTACTAGGCTTATGATCACTTGTGTAAAATAAGCACCTTTCCATTGCGACATTTGTCAGGGGGTTACACATTTCTCTAAATTTACATTTTAAGCACTCTGGGTCCTCTCTTGACTCAGCCTGTACAGCAGTAGGATAGTTTTCCCCCTCTTCTGTATAGACAGCAGGTGCATACACAAATGAACGCTCCCTTTCATTAGCTTCTGACCCAGCTAAATTAAGTAGAATTAATGCCTTTGTACGGCTATCTTTATCAGAAAATACAGCTTGTATAAAAATGTCATATCCTTGCTCATTTAATCTCCAGTTCTCTGCAATATTATTGTCGAACACAAGTGCACCGGGTTTTTGAAATCCATCTGCTGAGCCTACAATGTCTGCACAAAGACACTGAAAATATGGCTCTTGTAATTATGTACATACGAACTGTTCAGTGAGGTTGTAATAACATTTAAATGCCCAGTAAAATTCTTCGAAATGCTTTACTTTGTGAAATATGCTTATAATGGCTATATTCTGCAAAATACTGTAATACTGCACAAACATGTGAACACTTTATACACTTCTGATAACTCTGATATCTTTACTACAAAGAATATGTGCTTGGCGAAAATGCTGCCGTTTCTTCTTCTTTTATTTGTTTTATGCAATTTGGACTTTATTTCAAACATTTTCCATAGTAATGTGAATATCTTTATCAATATCTGACATATTGGTTTATGGGAATATCATTCAGAGTGTTCTGTGTGCCTCATTTCATATTTTGCGAATAAGAAATAGTTCTGAGCAAGTTTTAATATCTGAAATTTGTTTCTGACCTGTTTTGTGAATTGTGTGCAGTAGGGATGATTCACTCCTTTATTTTCTCCAATGCCAACTGGGTGCCTCTCGGACTTAAATGGAAGAAACTGGAACTCTTTCTAGCAACAAATTGTTTTGGCCATTCTTCTAATCTCTTGTCCCTTTAGACATGCCACTTCTGACACTGTCGCTCATCCCTTTCTAACATAGACGATAAGCATGCAGGGTATTTCGTTTAGATGCTTTTAATACATAGAAACACATCAGGATGGAAAGCAGCAGCATAAAATGTAAATGAACTGGTTAACAGATAGACCTTGAATACATACATGCTTACTTCTCAACAACTTACTACAAAATGGCAGTTAGACTTGCACATGCTCAGTATTTATACACTTGTGCAAGCCCTTGGATAGCTTCTTAAAGGTACATACACACACATTGATCTATACTGTGGTTGTTTGAAGTCCCAGAAGGATTGGTAGAATTAGTGCATACTATGTACAAGGACCAAACGGCTGAAGAATGAGCAACATTCAGACTCGCAGAGGGATTCCCAATGGGAGTAAGCATGCATCAGGGTTCACCTCTGAGGCCACTGCTGTTCATACTAGTGATGGACTACATTAGCAAACAAGTTGGAGGGGACAGATCAACAAAGTTGCTGTTTGCAGATAATATGGCATTAGAGGCAGACTCTTGAGTAAGAACTTTACCAAAGGGTAGGGGAATGGAATGCAAAACTGAAGGTGCATTTTATAAAACTGAATACAGATAAGACTGTTGTAATGTCAGCAAATAGGAAAAATCAGAATTCACTGAAAACTGAGATAGAAGGCAAGATAGTGGAACAAGTTAACAGCTTCAGGTATCTGAGAGAGGTAGTTGAGGAGAAGGGAAGTCCTGAATGAGGAGGTCAAAGCTGGAGTCAGAGGGGCTGCAGCCAACTGGCATGGAGTGTTAGGGGTAGTGTATGACAGAAGAATGACACAGAAGCTGAAAAGTGAAGTGTACAAAAGTAGTATAACCAGTACTGTTGTATGGTACAGAATCCTTGACAAAGGCAAGCTGAGGAAGCTAGAGGTGATTGAGATGAAGTGTTTAAGATGGGGGGTAGGATGCCCACTGTGAGAAATAAGGATGTGAGAGCAGAATCCAAAGTAGCTCCAATTGCAGAAAAGGTCAATGCAAAGAGATTATGGTGGTTCAGGCACATGTGCAGGAAATCAGACGACAGTCAAGTGAAGATGATTTGGGACAGATGAAGGCTAGAGGAAACAAGGGCGTCCAGCAAAGAGGTGGATGGATTATGTGAGAAAAGACCTGTGACAGTCGGGCAAAAGTGTCGAAGAGGGTAGGACAATGGCACTGAATCAGGAGAGTTGGTGACTAGTGACACACCATCCCAACCTTGTGTAGAAAAAAAATGGGGGAAAGGGTGGTGGTGGTGATGATGATAGGGATAATTTAGACAGCTGAACTTTTGATCAACATTAGATCACTGTTGAAGTTGCCTAAGCTATATGGGTAGATTATCATAGCTTATAAAGTAGGGGGAATAAATTAAATAATCCAGGAGCTCCTATAGAATGATTCATGAAAAGCCTGTTCTGGACTTGGGAGTTTGTAATACTTTGTGAAAGTATGTACAGAGGCCCATGTTCCTGCCTAGAGTCTACCCCTTTCCAGAAGAAGCCGACGCCCTGGTGGAATGGGCCATTATCTTGCCCGAAACTGTCTTGT
>NC_056751.1:425844299-425936799 GCF_019279795.1 Protopterus annectens
CACTTTCTAATGACTCTTGACAACTGGAAAAAAGTCTGCAAATAAAAGACAATCATTCAAATATGAGAAATATGAATGCCTTGGAGTCTGCAGTAAGCAATTACTAGATCCAGATATTCTCTACCCTTAGAGATGTAGACATTTTAGTTTTCTGTCTTTCTCTTTGGACTTTGTGAGCAAGATGCAAAATGATCTTTAAAAAACGTGAAGTGCTTGGTGGTAATGTAACGGAAAGCCTCTATTAAATCTGTCTTGAAATCTAGTAGAGGAACCAGTGGTACCAGGGTTTGAGGGTAAAATGGGGATTTCATTATGATCCACTGGGAATAAAAACACAGTTTCAGAAAAGGAAAGGCCTATTGAAGGGAAGTCTGAGCAACAGTTTCTTCAGAATCTTCAGGTTGGAATGAACATCCTGAAGCATAACCCTTACTCTTCAATTTTTGCTCTTCTGACTGGATTTCAAAGTCAGAAAATGATAAAACACTTCCTTTCTTTCTTGGTAGGAAAAATGGGAGCAGAAAAAGCAGAAATTAATCCCATAGCAATTCCCATCAAATCTGCCCTGTCTACGGAAATTTTTTTTTTTTTTTTTAACTTTTTCTTTCCTTTTCCTTTCCTGGGAGGCTCCTTGGAAAAGGACCAAACCAAAGCAGGCACACACTCCTAGAATTCTGTTTCCCTTATCCTGACTTTTAGGTAAAACACAACCCCCTTTCTCCAAGACTGACAAGAGTGGCTCTCTTGCCCTCAGAGGGCATCCCTGCATTTGCAACAGTGTGTTTATTCCCCAGCCCTTAGTAGCTATAGGTGCTACACCTGAGGGACCGGGGGGGGGGGGGTGGTGATGAGTTGCCTGAGGAGCCATGACTGGACACATCTGAGTCATCTGTTTGCGGCTGAGGCACAACTAGATCTGGCCTTACACCCAAAAACTCCATAAGTACTCTCTTCTTGTGGATAGAGGAAGGAAGAACTGCAGAGGTCAGTAACTTCTGCATAGGTTCAGCTAAAGATGAAGTACTGAAGCCTGGTGGTAGAACCTGAAGGAATCTGTAAATCTTAAAACAGTCCAAAGCAGGGTCAGGTAAAAAAAAGAAAAAAAGAAAAGAAAAAAAAAAAACTTGAATCTGCACAAGCCCAAAATATGTTCCTAAAGCCTAAAACCTTGCAAAACTATTAGGAAAAACATAAAGATAGTACTTTTTACATGGTGGTCCACACAAGCACTTGCATAGAGCATTCCCTTGACAAGAAGTGATAGTCAGAAATAAAAACAAGTTCCTAGCAAAGTGCATTTCAGTTTTCTTTTTTGTTTTACAGAACACAATTCATGTTTTTCTCAGAAAATACATTTAGTGGAAAGTTTTCCCAAACAAGGGACTTACTAACCCAGCCTTGAAAGATCACTAGCCAACCAGCAGTACTATGGGGTATGTTGAAGGAGTGCTCTTTGGCAGCAATAAAGCTCTTAGGTTTTTGTTCTTTGTAGTTTTATATTTAACTTTGAAAAGCTGGCCAGTAGCAGTGGGCTAGGACTCCATGTAGCCTAGGCTACTGCAGTAGTGATCCAATGTTGAACATATACGTGGTATGGTACTCAGTATTATCTGCCGATAACACAAACTTTTGTTGTGTTTACATTTCAGTATTGTGGAACATTTTTGAGACCATTTCAGGTCTTTTTTGGATATGAAACTAATGAAGATAAAGGCTATAGCAGTAAACAGTGTACCCACACACACCATGGTTCAGCAATACCCATATGTATGGGGAAAATAAGATTATGTATTTGAAATTATGGTTTAAAAAGGATTCTGCTATAGCAGCTAAGGATATGTAGCAGGAGACTAAAAGAATGCAAAAACTGAAAGCGCATAATTATGGATATGGATAGTAAGATACAAGCAGTGAAAATGTTTTTAGTCTGTCTAATTTTATATAGGTTCATAGGTTCATACTAGGCTATCTGCCCTAGGGCATTTATAAGCTTAGCCAGAGTGTGTTTGGCTTTCTCCACCCATTTTAAATTAATTTTGCTATGCCCTTTTTCGAGGTTAGTATACTGTGCCTCTGTCTAACAGTGACACAGAAGTGATACCCGGGGTAAACCTACGATCCCCCATCCACTCATCAAGATTCCTCTTGAAGAGAGTCAATGAGGGACTCTGCCTAACCTGGACTGGGATTTTATTCCAGAGTGAAGGGAGCCTCTGTGTTATGAATCTGTCCCTCCAGCATGTCCTATTTATTTCAGTGCTGAGGTTCAAGTCTCTCGAGCGCGTAGCTCGATGGGATTTGGATTTTCTGAGGTGGAGCATGTCCATTAATTCCGGGTTGGACATGGCTTTATACGTCAGGCACAGATCGCCTCTGAGCAGGCGGTATGCCACTGAGTAGAGCTGGAGTTTCTTTAACCGGGCAGCATATGGCATCTGTTTGAGCCCTTTGATCCTCTTGGTGAGGTACTTTTGGGGTCTGCAGGTGTCTGGTAAGGTACATCCCAAAAGGGGCATTGTACTCAAGTATGGGCCTGATGAGGGATGATTAAAGAGGCACGATGACCTCCCCTGATCTAGATGTGAATCCCTTCATGATTAGGTGGGCTATATAAAATGTTTTTCTAACCACTTTGGCCATGTGGTTGTCAAATGAGAGATTGCTCTCAACTTGGGTCCCCAGGTCTCTAATTACTTCTTCTGTACTTAATGGATTACCGCCTATGTGGTAATTTGTGGGCACTTTGTTTTTACCAAAGGGAATGACTATACACTTTTTGGCGTTTAGCTTGAGGCCATGGCTCTGGCACCAGTTATCTGTTTCTATGAGGCCCTTTTGGAGGATGCTTGTGTCGGCTGGAGAGTCGATTATAGCGCCCAGTTTGCAGTCATCTGCGAACTTGGTCAGCCACAGTCCTTCCGTGTTGGCCTGTGCCTCCGAGAAATATATACCGAACAGGAGAGGTCCCAGGACTGAGCCTTGTGGGACACCACTTGTAACTGGTTTGGAGTCTGACATGGCTCCAGCAATTCTAACCATGTGGGTTCTGTCCTTGAGCCAGTTTGCAACCCATCTAATGACATAGGGGTTTATATTTAAGCTGGTGAGCTTATCTATAATGCCCGAGTGGGGTATTGTATTGAAGGCTTTTGCAAGTCCAGGTAGTCTGTTTGGACCACCTTCCCTCGCCAATGGCCTTGGTGACTGTTTCAAAGAAATCGACCATGTTTAAGAGGCAGGATCTGCCCTTAACAAAGCCGAACTGGGTAGGATCCAGTGTCTGTAGGTCCCCAATATCTTTTTTTATGAGGTCCATGATGATCCTTTCCATAGCTTTGCAGACCAAGCTAGTCAGGCTTATGGGGCGATCGTTTCCAGGATCCGTTGAGGCACCACCTTTGTGGAGAGGGACCACTGTTGCTGTACGCCACTCTTTGGGTACATATCCTGTGGTAAGGCTGAGATTGAACAGTAGTTTTATGTTTGGGTTTAGCTCTTTTTGGAGTTCATGTAGGACGCAGCCTGGGAGGTCCCATTGATGCTGTGTTTTTTGCTTTGGAGAGGGCGGCTCTTACCTGAGCATCTGAGATGTCAGGGGGGGCAGCACTCTGCTGGGATAGATATTTGCCCTTTTGGTGGGGAGGGGGGGGAGAAGTTTGCGCTGAACCTGTCAGCTAGGATGTTGGCAATGTCTGTGGGTTCGGTGTATTTTTTGTCATTTTGGACTAATTCTGAGCATATCTGGGAATTCCCGCCCAGGTTCCTAACGTAACTAAAGAAAGCCTTGTGATTATCCTTAGTGTCCTGTGCAATTTTTCTCTCGAAGCTGGCCTTAGACGATTTTATGAGTGCCCATAGTTTTTTGCTAACACTGATCAGAGATGCCTTCCCTTTATGGGATTTTGCTCTGTCATGTAGTAGCTTCCTCCTTCTGTTGTATAGTTTGTTTATGGCTGGGGTCCACCAGACAGGACGTCTGCCTTTGGAGGATTGGGTCTTGGTTTTATTTGGGATTGTGATGATCCATGCATTCCTGAAGGTATTCATAGAATGCTTATAAAGGATTCTGCGGTCTGGGTCGTATTTTCCACAAGCCCGGGTAGCTTTGAAGGATTCCACCTCGGTTTTGAGGAGTGTGAAATTTGCTTTAGAGAAGTTTTTCACTGTGGTGTTCTGGGCAGGGGGTGGGGTCGGGATGTGAATATCCAGTAAGATTAGTTTATGGTCTGATCTTACCAGTGAGGGATACACTTCTGGTCTGGAGCATAGAGTCCCCATGTTGGTGATGATCAGGTCCAGTATGTTTTCCCCTCTTGTGGGAGTGGTAACAAGTTGTTCCATAGCATTTGAGTTTATAAATTCTAGGAACCTTTGAGCTAGGGTGTTGGAGCTAGAGTAATGCTCCCAGTCTATGTTTGGGTAGTTGAAGTCGCCCAATATAATGGTGTTCAGAGACCTTCATATTTTCCAGTGTTCTCAGGAAGGCCGAATGGGGTTCCTGGGTTTAGGAGGGTGGTCTGTAGCAGGCTATAAACTGGAAGGCAGTTTTACCTACTGTTAGTTGCACATGGATAGTCTCTGATGCTTTGTGCTGTGCCACCAACCTGGAGGTGTGGGTATCTTTGACGAATATTGATACTTCCCCTCCTTTTCTAGTTCAGTCCAAGTTTTGGGGCCGAAAAGCATGGTTTGAGGTATAACCTGGTAGTGCTGGGGTGCTCTTGGGAGCCTTGAACCAGGTTTTGTTACTGCACAGATATCGATGTTCTCCATGCTAAGGAGAGTTTCGAGTGCATGCATTTTGAGGTTTAGACTTCTGGCGTTGAGTAGCATTACTCTTAGTTTCTTATCCCTTGTGATACCTATGGAGGTGGGTTTGTCTTTTGAGCCTTGCCTAAAAAAGGCACTATGAGGGTAGCAAGCGCCTTTGCCAATATCCGAAAGCCCAGGGGTTACAGGTGCAAGCCGTCCCTAGCGAAGCATCATGGCCTGTCGAGTATGTCATCCCAGGCTGACAGGCATTGGATCCCCTTTGAATGACACCAATACTTAAGCCAATTGTTGAAATTGATCATCTTGTCTTCATATTGTGGCATCATTCTGGTGAGGGTAAGATGCTATTCGAGGTCAGGGTCATACCGGCCTCAGCCACATGCTCAGAGAGCTCCTCTGTCTTTTTTCATGTAGTCCAGGGAGGTACGTCTCAGGTCATTCACACCAGCATGGACAATGACTGAGTCATATTTGTACTTGCCTTGGAGTGACCTGAGTGCTTGTGTTATGTGGCGGATCCTAGCGCCCGACAGGCAGCTCACCATGACCTTCTCCTTGTTCAACTTGGTGAGCGGGACGTCAGTGTGCCTGATGATAGTCACCTATTACAAGTTTATCAGGTGTGGTGTTTAGCCTTAAGGGCTGTGACTGTTCGGCACACTGGCTTTGTGAGCTATGTGTTGCACGTGTTTTGTTTTGGAGTAGCGGTTGCTTGGGTGTCTGCTTTGGAGGTCTCTGCTGCTTAGGCAGATTTTTATTTAGAGCCTCCGGTATGTTTTTGTGTGTTTGTGTTTGGTTTGCTGTCGTGGTAGGTCTATGTGAGACTGGAATTGTAGTGAGTCTGGTTTCCTTCTCCTCCTGACAGGTTTCGCCAGTACTGAGTTGAGAGCTTAGCCTCCAGTTTGGCTATATGGTTGCATCTCTCACATGTGTTGGAATTTACTGTACAGTACTCCTGAAAGAAATAATATAGGTGCTGGAGACATGCCGTGCAGGTGCATCTTTTCAAAGAAGGAAATGCTGATAGAGATTTTTTTTAAAACTGCTAAACCATCTATTCCTTTCATTTTGTGGTAAGGAAAATTATTGGTGCATTATCATCACTTGAGTGGTTCATATGGGATATGGTGGAATTTGTGTCAAGGATTCAGATTCCTGTTCTCTTATTTAAAAAGTCTGATAAATGGGCAGTCACCAGTGCATAGAAGTTTGGAACTGATTATATTCTAGGCCTGTAGTTTCGTCTGCTTAAATGACTTCTAATTTAATTTCTATAGAGCAGTGCTCTGTACAGATAGAGGAAGGTAAGTAACAGACTGTGATTCTGTTATGTGGAAAACAAAACGTCTCGGACAAGTTCATGAGATTTTTATGTTTAAAAGTAATTTTTTGGATGAGCAGTGCATGAGCTAACATGATTCTCGAATTAGTGGTCAGAAGTAGTTTTAGCCTGCATAGGTTTTCAAGTTTGTAGTACTCCTATATATGTTATTTTGTATTTGTTTTTGCAGAGTTCATTTTATCTTGATTAGTACATTTTTTTTCTCTTCAGCTTGCGTTTTTTTTCTTTTGTACACAGATGAGTTGAGACCAGGAATGGAGTGTGTATTACTTTTTTTGTTTTACTGTTATAGTGTGGAAATGAAATACCAGTTGTGTTTCAACCAAGCATATCAGGATTTTTTTTAACTATTAGACTGAAGTTTGGTTTCTGTCACTAATTTTGTTTTAGTAACTATCTGTCTTTAAATGTAGGTGAACACTTTCCCATTCCTTGGACGAATTCCAGCAATCAAGTCTGTGATCCGTGACTCTTCTTTCCAGTCAAAACAGATGGGCCGAAGAGAGAATAAAGTCATTAACTTAGAAGGAAGAGTGCAGTTTGATCTTTTACAGGTGGGTTCCTAGTTTATGATTTAATTTTGGAAAATTTCAATATATTTTATCTCTGTACAGAAATGGGATCATTCCTGTTAGCAAGTTGTTGTCTAATCTTATTTTATTACTTTTAAGTTGTCATTTTATCTGCATCTGCTTACTGCCATTTTGTGATCTCAAAGTTTCCTGTTTATAAAAGCTGTGGTAAGATGATGGCTCCTGAGGAGTCTTTGCCTTTTACAGCATTTTGATTTTCTTTATTGGACTCTTAAGTTAGTGCTTGTATTACCACACAAAACTAAATGCTTTTCTTTTCAAAACCACTTCGGAGTCTGAGGAAGAAGATTGAATTGGTACATTGTATGTTTAATTTATTAATTGTGAGCAAATAAGTGGACTGGACCTGTATGGTACTTTTCCAGCCATGTTTTAGTTGCAGTTAAGCAAACTAAACTCACTGAGCAAAATCCGAGGCAGACATCAATGGAAAATGATTGCATCCCATAACGCCATAATATTTTTGAGGGTCTGAAAAAGGAGATAAAATTTAGAAGAGAAGGTGGGAACCACTAGCACTGGAGAGAGCACTAAACCAAATGTTCAGGAGGAACTTTCATTTGGGAAGGCCCTTAGAATTTCAGGCATTAGAAGGTGTATTAGAGGAGTTACTGAGAGTAGAGGGGGTTATGAGAGAGAGGATCTGGTAGATGTAGGAACTTTGGAATCAGTTTTGTTATGCATGATCCATTATATCTGAAAAAGATAATATATGGAGTCTTACTGTTAGTTGCAGAGTAGATACAGTTGGCTGGCTGCTATGAAACCCTTGCAAAAGGGGTTTTGCTGCCTAATAAGTGTTTCCGGAAGGATCAGTTGGGTATAGCAGTCATCTTGGTTGGATTAGAGAGAGTGGTAACATAGGTTGTGTGGTTAATGCCTTTGTTCGTGACGAGAAGTGGTTGTAGAATAGGATTGTATAGATAGTAGTAGACATGATAAATGCCACTCTGATTGATTGGGATAGTGCTGACTTTTGAAATGGGAGTGCAGAGTTAATTCTGGGAAAAGTGAGCTACATGGTAACAGATTTTAGGGTAACACGCTTTATGGTATTGTGACAAAAGAGGGAGACCATATTCATATAGCATGATGGCATATTAACTTTGTGTTTGTCAGGTTTTGCTAGTTTATAAATCATTCAACCCTTTACCATATATATATATATATATATATATATATATATATATATATTTTTTTGATTTTTTTTTTTTTTTTTTGTCAAGTCTTGAGACATTTGTCTAAGGGGAAGAATAGGATTTAATATCAGAGGGGATAGTTAGGAAGAAACCTTCTAGGGGTAGTCTTAGGCAGCATGCTTTTGATTTTGTCTACATTTGGTGTCCGATGGATATTAATAAACCAGGCTAAGATGTTAGAGCAGTCTTGTCCAAGATTAGACCTGATACCCAACAGCTTTTCAGATTATCTGTCATGTGATTCTAGTTTAACATTCTCTTGTAGAAGCTTTGCTGTTCAGGGTTTGGCAGTAGGGGATAAAAACGTCTGAGCTGTTCTTTTGGGTGATGTCATACTGCCACAATTTCACTTGAAAGTAGTTACTTTCCATAAATTGATCTATTTCAAATAATAATAATATGGTGAGCTGTTAAAATGCTGCTTGCTTTGTGAGTAGAGCTTATAGTTCCCTCAGTCTTCATTTACCTACTGTGCAACTTTGAGCAAGTCACTTAACCAGATGTGAATTGGGAAATTGGGCTAGACTCCTCAGTGGCTAATTGGACTGTATGCCTCGTGACTACTAATAAACCTGTGATAAATTTTGTCAGCCCCTGCCCCAGAATACACACACGCACACACATGCACACATACTACAAGACTTGACAGTAAGTGGCATTTTTATTTCCTGGTATTGTGCTGTCTTATAAACTGGAAGTATCACAAGATGGTCATTAATTTCTCTGGGACCTAGCTTATATGCATACTGGTTGCTTCCTTGATATTTACATGGCCTGCATATCTTCTAGATTTATCCTCCCAATCAATGGGCTTTAACCAGCAAGAATTGAAATTTCCCTTCTTGAAAGTGTTTCAGGTCCCTTATTTTTCAGCCTTTTGTTCTGTATTGACTTCAGTCCCATCTTTCACATTTTGACTTGGTATGTCTTTCCTTGTCAATTTTGAGTTCAGAATGCCCTTCATTCTCCTCTTCCTAGGTATAGTCTTTTTCTGCTCCTCAGCAGGTTATGATGCAACCCAGTAGTAGAATTTCATAAGATACCTCAGGTCTCTCTGTTGAAAAAAGCCATTTTTGCTATCCATTCTGGTTTTCTTTTTGATCACACTAATGTCTGAGATTTTTTAGTGTTTGCCTTTACTTATCCAGTATTCCTCTAGTTGACGCTCATCTTACTCCCTTTGGGACAGTTTAAATCCACCCTTCATTTGCCTTAGAAGTGCTTTGCCAGGTCATCAACTCCCACATCTCCATCTTTTCAGCTTCTGCCTTGAAAAAGATAAAGCTGGCAGACAAGCAGGCCTCACTCCTCCTCAAGACTAGTTTAAGGATCTGTATGAGGTGTCCATGTCATGCCATGAAGTGTTGTTAGATGGAGATGATGCAATGAACTTCAAATCTCTGGCATCTGTAAAGGAAGACTTTGGTTTTGACAAAAGTTTGAGAACCCGTCAAGAAAATGGAATCTGGACCCATAATGCTGTCTTCTAGTAGATATTAAGGTGAGACATTTTAAGTGCTGAATTAGCTATGCGGATATTAACTTCCATGGTGAACATTTAGGATTTTATTTTGTGTGAACTGGGCTTATCTGTACAGCACTGTTCTGGTGTTCTTGTTGACAGGAACCTATTGGCATCCACCATTAAGAGAATTTCCATTCAGCGGACAGTAGCAGTGCACTGTGATTGTGCTGTCCATAATGGTTGTTAAGGAGTTGAACTGCTTTATTACTTGACAACTGTCATCGTCAGTAGCTCAACAGGTAGCACGCTCATTTTAGTGCTTTAAGATCATAAGGCTGTGTGTTCTGTTCCCATTGCCAGGTGCATGAATTCATTTTTAAGTATTGACACTGCAGTGCAGCATCAGGAGGGTGTTGCTTTCCTGAGTGCACTGTCATTTGGACGAGACATTAAAATGAAGCCCCATCTGCCTGAATGGATAGTAGCTCAGATGGATGAAGAGATTCCATGGCATTTATTTCAAAAAGAGTAGGGTAAGTTCCCCAGCGTCTGGCTAAATTTCCTGCATTCCTTATGAATGTTACCTTGAGCCTTCCCAACAAAGGTCACTAGCCTAGTGACACCTGCCCATTAAACAAAGTGTAAATAACATAAATTACAAATATAAGCTTCCCAACAAAGTGGAGTGGCTGAAATTCTGGGCCATCTTCCTACAGATAAGAGTTTAGAAGCAGTCGCACTTCAGCTGCCAATGTCAGATAACACCTTACTTCACTTGATGGCTGTCATTTAGGGCTCCCAATGTGGCATGCAGGCAGGTGGTTTAAGCTTTTGCTATTCAGCAACTAAATTATTTCCTGAAAGGGAATCTGTCTGCTGTCGGTGAGTATTATTTTGCTACTGCTGCAGCACCTGTGACAGGGGCATACTGGCAACAGTGAAGACCGTGGTCTTCTTGCCCCTAGGAATGTCGGCATCAATACTGTGTCAGGCTTCTGCAATTTCCATGGACTGACCCTTGATGGGGTTAATCTAGAGGTATCTAGTGAAGGCAGAGTGCCAGAGGGAGTCATCTTTAAGGTACCCCTTTGTGCTTCTGATTTGTATTCTGGTTTTCTCATGAATATCTGAGGGATAGATTGTGGAAGAATATAACTGTATGCCTGCTTGTCTGTTGATTACTTAAAGACAGTTAAGAGTGGAAATTAATAATTTAAATCTGTATCTTTAGAGTTCTTTCCATGTCCCATTCCATTATTCGCCATTCATTAGAGATCCCTTGCTATTAGAAAAATAATCTGCTAACCTGCATGCCCGTATGACTTTCCAGAAAACACCTGTCCATTGCATCTTCAGAGTCCAAATGTAGTGTAGATTTGACTTCAGTTCTTCCTAGTTCCAAAGAACTGATGGAATACTAGGTCCCTTATAGACCTCTGCAAGCTAAATCTGTTCATAAGTAAACAAAAGTTTTACATCTTTCTCTTGTCTGTTATATCTTTACTCAGCAAGGAGGATGGGGTGCATTGCTGTTAGACATTTAATCATGAAAACTTAAAAAGGGAATTTTGGCATAATGGTTAAGGTCTTCACCTCATAGACACACAAGGTACAGGGTTCAAATCTGACCTTGGGCCATTAGCTATGCCTAAAATTGCCCTTCAGGGCAGTTAGCCTTATAGTCACCTATGTAAAATATGAAACTGTCATTTTTCAGTCCTGCTAATGGGAGTCACAAAATGGGTTGTCATCATCAGCCCCTTTTTTCTCTATTTTTTACATGGGCATGCAGATTCACAGCAACATTAGTCACTGTGACCAAGTCACCTAGAGCCAGTGCATGATGGTCTTAATTACGTTTCTCACTTCCTAGTTCATCATTTTTCTTTAGTTTAGTCTGACTTTGAAGTCTATCTGCAAGTAGGTAACAGGCTTGCAATAGGCAATAGGCTTTCTTTTTCTGATGCCCAACTTTGTACAATCTTGGAATCTCTCCAGCTTCTGAGCCCAGGTGTTTGGTTGTGCCTTTGGCTTGCTTGTGTTTTGATGTCATGCTCCATATGATTATACTCTTAAGCCTTTGCTCTTTCCATTTTTCTATCTGTTTTGAAGTTTGGATTTTAAGTGTAATGTAGATAGTTGGAAAGTTCTTGAATTTGATGCCAAAAATGCAGTAACATTCAAAGTGTTTCTGCCGTTACCATATCATGAGCCAGGAAGCTGTCCAGTTGGCTTTACTGTATGGCATTGCATGGCTACAAGTACTAGCTTTTCAGCCTACCCTCTGCAAGAGATTGATAAACCTAAGGTTGACATCACCGTGAGGAAGACTGAAGTGAATAATGGCCAGCACATGGATTAGTAGTAGGGTTCTGTTCATGATTTTGGGTGCATGCCACACCAGTGAGTGTGTAAGACAGTAGATACTATACATCAGCCTAAGCCTCATACTATGAAATCCATCCTTAAACCAGGCTTGCTGAAGATCCTGTCAAGTAATTAGCTGTCCCTGAACAAATCACAAAGTAGACCTTGCACCATTTATAATCTGATAAAAGGAGTTTGATAGAAACCCTGACATACACGTTTGATGGAGTTGCATACCAGAGTGTTAGCACTGACTCTCCATTCCCACTTTTGAGTATCCTGAGCATTACTGGCCAGCGAGCATGGATCACTGTTTGGGTCCTCTATCAAAGGCTTCATGATTAAAGCTGGAACTGTTAAATTTACTTCTGTTTATTTCCACTGGAACTGTGGAATTTACTTCTGTCCTCTCGTGTAAGCCAAGGATGACTAATGAGCTAGAGTTAAGGAGACTCCTGTGGGCCTTCTTACTCTAAGCTTAAGTGGGTGACCTATGTGCTGGACTTGCTTCCAGTTTTCATCTTCTAATTGGGCTTATCTTTGTGAGTGCGACTGTGCTTTAGTAAGCATAAGTTGACACCCAAATTATAGCCAGTGCAAGGCTTTCCATGCTAAGGCACTTGCTTCTAAAGTGTGTCTCAAGCCATGGGGCTCCTTTGTCTGATATCTAATGCCTACCTGCCATTGTTGTTTTCCTCCCCATCAGCTTCTTGCTCGGAGAGTCTGAGGCTTCTGATTACTTGCACCAGAGAACAGGCATTGTAGTGACTTTTAGGCTTATAGTGTCCACAATGCACTGACCTTTTGCTCCTTTGTCTTTACTCCAGAAATAGCTAAGCCAGATTATTGGAGAAAGACTAGAACTCCATTTGTCATCTACCATGTGGAACCGGTTATTCTGCAGTCTCCTTAGAGTGGAATTGAATTCCGAATAAACGGCCCCGAATGGATTCCAGTGTTATGTCTTAGGCCCAACTTTGGTCCAGAGACATGGCTCTTAGCTTCTTTGCTTTAGAATTCTAGTCAAAACCAAAAAGCAGTTTAGGAAGTTAAATAGAACAGGTTTTGCATCACTATACATTTTCTGAAAAATAAAAATTAAGAAATGTCGCTGTTTGATAAGTATTAATTGTCTGTAATCCTCAATGATTTAGTAGAAAATTAAAACCTTTACATGTTGCAGATCAAAAATAAGGGTCAAAATCAAGGAGTTTCTGCAAAATCAGACATTTGAGAGCTATTTCTAGTAACCGCAACATATTTCTGCTAGGTTATCTGAGATCAAAGCTTTGACTTAAGTATGAAGGTGTTTTGACTTCTGTCTTAACTCACTGTATAATCAATTCTGATGTCATTCTTTCATTATGGACCAGGCTTGGAAATTGTCAGATCTTCCAGAATGCAGGCTCAAGGTTGTGCTGGAAAATTAATTTTCAGTGGCTTCAGTAGTAGGTCATCATGCAGTCCACTTTATCTCTGACTGTAGTGTCACAGTGGTTATTGCAGGCGGCTGAGGTAATTGTCTTTGCTGATGGCTTGGCTTAGGCCATTTTACTTAGAGGACGATTCCAAGCATGCAGTTTTAGATGACCTTTTTTGGTTGCATCTTTTTTGGTTAGGCTTCCTAGGACTTGCTTGAAAATCTGCAAAAAAGATCTGTTGTTGACCACCATGGAGAAATTTGTCACACATGATTTCTTTCTCTTCATTTGTCCTACTATATTTCCCAACAAGAAGAGCCTCTCTAGTATTAAGTGGAGGGCTCTCAAGCATTAGACAGTGTTTCTTCCCTTCCCCCTGCTCGATAAATCTCCTATAAAGATGATAATTCTGACACAGCAGTTAGTTCTGACCAGATTGCAGGACTACCAGTAGGAGATCAAATGTCTGAGTTTGCCATAACCAAGTACTTAATGGTAGTTTCTAAACATAGCCCTGGATGGTGTTATATGGTTCTCCTCCCTGTGAAGAAAAACGTATCTGCTTAGTGACTGGGCAATATTTGCAGAGTTATTGGTGCATGCTCCAACCCTGTACCTCAAAGGGGCCTCTAGGTCCTCCTTTTCCTTTTGTAGAAAGGCGTAATGTTTATCTTTTCCTCATTCTGAAGCAGATGAGAGACAACTTTCTCATCCTGGACTCATTGACTTCTGTAAGTCCATCTGGCAACTAAAATGGTTACTTTGAGGGGGTCATGGCCTTGCCTTAGCAGGGCACTTAGTTGTTGTACATGATAGATATTGTCACAATTTCCTTCCAAGTTTTCTGAAACAGATGAGAGACTTCATCTTTGGTCATGCTTCCTAGGAGGATAGAAATATCCTCGTGCTAAACTGCCAGCCAGCTCAGTACCTCAGATCCACAGAAGGAATCCCTTCAGTTCATTCTTGGTAGGCTTTACTTTTAGTACAGTGTTGCAGTTTGGTCAGTCCTTTGTGCCCATAGTTTTTATATTGCTGCTAGCAGTTGCAGTGGTGTTCTTACAAAAGGAACTTAAGTTCTTTTACCTCTGGTGGCCTGCTAAGGGATAGTACATGCAGCCTTTATATGGGCCTTCCCATAGTTGCAAGCACTGTTGATCTCCACAAATAGGGAGAAGTCTTACCTGGTCTCAACCCAGCTCAGAGGTTTGCCTTCAGCAGGACAGTGATGGAGAGTCTTCATTGCTTTGTTCCTGTCAATAGAAAGATCCTAGTAAGGCATAGTCGTGGCAGCCTTGGTTTACTATGAGAGGACTTGGCTAGGACCCATCTGCACAGTTGGCAGTATCTATAAAGCCACCATTTCCTTGGAGACTTGCTGTTAGTGCTTAGATTGCTATCACCAGGCTCTAGAGAGGTACACAGTTTCCACTAATCTATGCTGGTCTTCCCATGGCTGAACCACAGCAGTTCCTGAAGATACTCACTTTATTACAGAGTCAGGGATCTCACCTGCAGTCCTTACTTATTCAAGTAAGATGTAATGCCCAAGAAGAGGGCTTCCCATAGACTCTTGGAGCTATGGATAGTGATTCTCAGTGCAACAGCTTTCTAGGGGAGTTTAGACCAGACCCCTACCTGCTTCAGTCAGACATCTGTGCTCTTGTGTGTTGTGAGAAAGTACAGGGCATCATGTGCTTGTACCACCTATGTAGAGGTGATGCCTGTCTTGCAGTGGGTCATAGGCAACATCATAGCTTAGCATCTCATAGTCTCATGTAACTGCAAAATTCAGAACAGGAGGAGCAAGATTTATCCTTATTGCCCCTATACAGGTCTAGAAGGTTATATTTTGAGGTTTTTATGTCCTTGAGAGTACAACAGACTGTGTCTGTGCAAGCCATTGAAGCCCTTCTCAGTTGGGATAGCATTCATATCCACCTCAGGGCTTGGCTGCTCTTTTTAAGAACTTTTTGCGTCTGTCAGATTTGTTTTGCCAAGTAGGAAGAATTCTTCATTTAGATGAAGTGATGTCCTATGTAATCTTAGTTTTTTAGTTTGTATGTGGTCCTGACCTATTTCAGGTATGATTCTGACCGTTTTGCCAATTATGATCTTTTAATAGGCATTACTGTGGTCCAACACTAGCTAGTTAATTCTCCTTTGAAGAACCCTTCTCTTCCTTGATACATGAACTTCATTGATTTTTATAGGGTTATCCAACCTTCATTTCATCTGTCTGATTTGGTGCCTCTGATATTTCTCTTCAAAGGCACTGTTTGTGGCTATCACCTCTGCCTGTAAGATCTCTTGAGTTGCAGGCTGTTCCCTGTAGGGACCCAATTTGGTCTTATTCAGGAATGAAGTGTCTTATTATCTCCTTCTGTATCACTATTGCAGTATTCCTAATGTAAGGGATCTCCTGCCAAGTTTAGCCCAACGTCTGGCCAGTATACCAAAGCCTTTACTATCTACAAGCACCATATGTCACATGGCCTGGGTCTATATTAGATGATCAAAGTTTACTTACCTCAAAGCTGAATTTATTGACACTGAAACAGCGAAATTCACTTCCGTGAATGATGAAAACTTTCCTAGGGTAAGGAAGCAATTGGATGCCACCACAACTTTGCTCTCTTACCCACTGTAGTGCGATCCTGGAGTTGTTATATATAGTTGGGGGGGGTGATTTTTAGTGCAATGTATGTTGTGCTGTTGTAGTGGCCAAGTGATTACTTGCTCTAGTAACATTTTCGATGCTTGCTGAAGTGTATTTCGCTGCTTCAGTGTTGATGAATACAGGCTCAAGGTAAGTAGATTTTGATCATCTAAAATAGACCCACATCACACACATGCTTCCAGCACATGCCATAGGGTGTAAAGCTGATGTACGGATGCACACACCTCAGAACTACTTTGCTGCCAGTTTGTATAAACACCATCACTGAATACCAGTCTGAACACCTTTCTTCTGTGCTGGTTACCAAGCCGTTTTTCAGGCAAATGCTTTGTTGAGGTTCTTCCTTAACCTTCTCTTTTATTTTTAATGTTGTTGGTATCATGTCATCTAGAAAGGGGAAAAAGTCAGTGTGGGAGGTAGATTCCCCATAAAGATTATCACAACCAGTGTCTCTTTAGTCTGGGTGCTTCCAACAACCGTACGCAGTGTTCTGTTTGCCAGGTGTTTGTCCTCAAGATCCTGTCCTTATGTAGTCATATGTCGTCCTTGTCTATTTACCTTGAAATCACCACCTTAAGCTTCAGGCTGCTGTGGTGGAGAGGTCAGCTGTCGACCAAGGAAAAAAAAGCCAGACAACTCTGGTGTAATATGGCTGCTGTCCAGCCTCCTCCAGATATCTCTCTTGAAGCTAGTGAAAGCCCAGGAGGACCATCCAGTTGTTCTCTCTGATTCTTCTGCCATGACTCCATTGCAGGCCAGAATGTCCTTGGAGGCTTACCAAATCTCTGCTCCAGACATGAGGGTGAGTCTTGGCTGATTGAGGGGACCGAGGGGGATTCCACAGATCTTGGGTGAGGAAGGAGATCCCTACTACACTTACTGAGTGTTGACAAGAGTCTGACCCTCCCAGGGTTTTTCGTGCAGGTGTCCGGGAGAAAAAAAGGAAACCAAGCATATTTCTCCTGCAGTTAAGGATCCCCAATGAGAATTGCAGGATTTTAATCTGATTGTTTGGCTTTAAAGCCTCCTCAAGTAGTATCTTTGCTTGCCCCTTCTGGTCTTTCACTCCTCTTAAGTGACCCAGGGAGCAGGATTTGCAGGAAGAGTCATTAGCTTATTCTTCTCATATCCCTTCCCCCTTGGACTATGGCTTAGAGGAAGAGGATTGAGTTAGTCCAGATTCCCCTTTAGAGAAATATAATAATATAATAGAATTATTTAAGTGAGCTTGTTTTCAGGTCTCTGATACCCAACAGAGGTATTATGAGGTGCTCCATATGGAGTTTGCAAACCTTCTGCTGTTCCTCCAGATGCTCGTGTTACACTGCTGCAGTCATTACAATTGGGTTATCTTGCCGTCAGGCGGTTCCCCAGTCGGCCTGAGTTCCAAAGTCTTCGTCCGGCTTCGGTTGCTGTTGCCTCCTCCCTGACGTCAGTGCAACAGGGGTATATAAGATGCAGCCGACGCCATTTTCTTCAGTCTTTCTTGCCGCGCAGTGCCCGAAGCAAAAGCAGTTTGTAAGTGCCGCTCGGCCGTCTCCTGAGATTTTCATTCCGAATCCAGAACCAAAGTCTCCTACAAAGCTAAGTACCCCGTTGGGGAAACTTTTTCTTGCCTCAGACCGATGTCAGTAAAAACTGTATTTCTTGTGGGAAGCAAATACCTCATAAGGATTTCCATTCCTATTGTATCCCATGCCTAGGCCCTGACCACGACGTCACTGGTTGTCGGTTTTGTGCTAGGTTTAACAAGCGCACTATTAAACATCGGTTTGATTTTGCCCGACATTATTTTGGTAGAAAATTCAATTATACCATGCCGTCGGAACTTCCGACCGGAATACACAAAAAGCGCAAAGACAAGGATAGGCATCAGAGTCCCAAAACTGACAACGAAGCCTCTTCTAGGCCAATCACCGGTTCTCCGGTTTTCAGCGAGGCGCCTTTGCAGCCCCTGACGACCGCTTCTGTAGAACCACAAGCTGCCTCTGACTCCCACGTGGAGATGGCTGGACCTTCGGATGCACAAGTTCTTCAGCCTACCGAGACTAACCTTTCAGAGGGATCCGGAGTAGCTGAGCAACCCACAGCTTCAGAGGGTGTCTTCAGACCTACTCAGTTAAGCATTAAACCCTCTGTTAAGTCTAAGCCTCCTTTAAAATCAAATAAATAAATACAGAATTCTCCAGGACAGGCCTCCATGCCTAAGAAACAAATGCTCAAAATGGCCGAAGACCTAATCACTCTGATCAGGGGATCCCATCCCCCTCCTGATAAAAGGCCTAGACAGCATGCCGACTATAACTCATCCGACCAGGTGTCCATCTCTTCTCATTCATCCTCAGACCTAGGATACTCTTTACCCCCTTATGAGGATTCTGATGCTGAGGAATCAATTCCATCAGCCTCACCGCCTGAGGACTACTCCTTTGGGGAAACCCTACATACCATGAGGGAGCATTTCCACTGGGAAGGCCAGGATTACTCAGAATCCAAGAAAAGGCTCAGAGACTTCCTTTTATTACCTCAACACAGACCCCTTGCTATTCCGCCAGTGTTAGATATTGTGGATGATGCGTATACTAAATCCAGCTTAAATCCTGATTCCTTACCTCCAGCCCCTGTTAAACCTGACAAGATACTACAGAGTCCCTGACCCACATAAATTTCTGTATAAAAGCCCTGTAGCTGACCCTGAAACTATTTCTCAGGGACCCAAAGGAGTTAAGGCCTCCTCAGCCAAGAATCCAGTTCCCTCTGACAGAGATTCTAGAGCATTAGACAGATGGGGAAAGAAAGTATATACGTCTACAACTTTAGCAATGAGAGCCTTAAATTGCCAGTTTCACATGCTAAAATATCAGCAATTTTTACTGTCTCAGTTAAAACAAAAAATGCTTCAAGAATCAGATCCTCCTAATTTTAAAGAAATGCAGGATTTATTGCATGCAGCTGAGCAAGTGGGAAAGCATACTTTGCAATGTGGTTTTTGATTCTCTAGAGGCCTCCTGCAGAGCAGCAGTTACAGGCTCTGTCATTAGAAGACATGCTTGGTTAAAAGAACATAAAGTTACCAGATCATGTTAAAGCAAAATTATTGGATGCACCTTTGCAGCAGGATGTGTTATTTGGAGTTAAGGCAGAAGAGGTATTAAAGAAAATGGAGGATAAGGCAAAATCTATGCAAACGGTGAAGGATTTCTTACAGGTTCAGCCTCCTAGATTTAGCAGAAACTGGCCAACTGAGAATTGGTCCTTTCCAATTACAGACAGACCTCAAAGGGGAAGATACAGACGTCCAAGAGGTCGAGGTCAAACACAAGGTCCTTACAGGCCTCGACAATGGGTTGCATCAGGCCAGAAAGAAGGGGAAGACAGGCCCCAACCATATAAAAAGCAGCTCCAATGACTTCCCACTACAGCTGCCAAACAAATCCTTCTTAGCAGCCCCCTTGGGAGGAAAACTGGCACTCTTCTACCACAATTGGCAAATGATCACCAAAGACAAATGGGTTCTCAACATTGTATTTCAAGGTTACAGGTTCCACTTTCACACTCTGCCAAGGTTAAAAGGAATGCCAAATCTGCCACCAAATCAATGGGCAGAGGCTCAAAAACAAATTACAACACTCATGGATATGAGAGCTATTCAAAAGGTACCATCACAGGAGCAAGGACAAGGATTTTACTCAAGACTCTTTCTGGTACCCAGAAAGGACAAAGCCTGGAGGCCCATTCTGCATCTTTCATCTCTAAACACTTACCTGGATGTTCCGAAATTCAAAATGTTGACATTACAGCAGCTTCTTCCCATGCTGGGCAAGAAAGCTTGGCTCGTGACTTTGGACCTCAAAGAGGCATACCTGCATGTCCCTATCAGACAAAACTACAGAAGATACCTCAGAATCATAGCTGGTTCAATGCACTACCAATTCCCTGCACTACCCTTTGGCTTATCTACTGCGCCCAGGGTCTTCACAAAGTGCCTGGCAGCAGTAATTGCATTTTGCAGACAGAAAGGAATTCAAATTTATCCGCACCTGGACGACTGCCTGATTCAAGCAGAGAGCAAGGACATTCTTCTAAAGCATCTGGCGTTTGTAAAAAAGTTTGCCTGGGGTACACAGTAAACGAAAAGAAATAAAAACTAGTGCCCTCACAAGAGATTATATTCCTGGGTGCCAGCTTGAACACAGCGGCCCAGATGGCTTATCTCATGCCAGACAAACAAGGACAGCTGACTCTATTCTTTCAATTGACGGCAACAAAGACCCAACTCCCTGCAAGAAAAATTCTGCAGGCCTTGGGTTGCATGGCATCCTGCATACTACTAATTCCATATGCCAGACTGCATATGAGGAAACTACAATGGTACCTAAAGAATGTATGGTCTCAACACTGTCAAAGTTTGGAAACAGTTATACCACTAATACCTTGCCTTCAACAGGAGTTTCAGTGGTGGACTCAAGCTTGTCACCTCAACAAGGGACAGCCTTTTACACAACCCACAGCCAGGCAATCACTGACAACAGATGCATCGGATTACTCCTGGGGAGCACACATGGCAGGCAAATGTATTCAGGGCACGTGGCCCACAGAACAAAGGCATCTTCACATCAATCAAAAAGAGATGCTAGCTGTACAAAATGTGCTTATAGCTTTCAAGGACCTGCTGCATCCAGGACAACTACTACTAAAGACAGACAACACCACAGTTATGTGGTACATAAACAAGCAAGGGAGCACTCACTCCTACCCCCTATGTAGACAAGCTATAACTTTATGGAACACAGTTATAAACCTTCAAGTTCATCTGCAAGCACAATTCCTGCCAGGAGAGAAAAACACACTGGCAGACGACTTAAGCAGAAACATCATGGATCCCCACGAATAGGAGTTGAATCCACAAATATTCAGAATGATAACTTTGAAATGGTGGAGCCCGGACATAGATCTGTTTGCATCCCCAATAAACTGCCAGCTACAAAAATTCTGCACAAGGAGTTACCATCCACAAGCATGGAAAGTGGATGCCCTCTCATTCAGCTGGGAGAACCTACAAGTATATGCTTTCCCACCACTACCTCTCCTGTCAAAGGTACTCATAAAAGCCAGGCAGGAAGAGCCAAAGATGATCCTGATTGCACCAGACTGGCCACGCCAGCACTGGTACCCAATCTTAAGGAGCTTAGCACAAGAACCACCCTGGATTTTGCCTCAAATCCCACATCTGCTGACTCAGCACAACAAACAAATACTACACAGCCAGCTAAAGTCATTAAACCTAGCTGCATGGAAGATTCCTTAGTCAAGCAAGCAATGCCTCTCTCCAAAGCTGTTATGGATGTCATTCTGGAGGCCTGAAGGCCTAGTACCAGGAAAGCCTATTCAGATAAATGGAAGAGATTCTGTGCCTGGAACCAAGCTCACAGCCCTTGACCCTCTTATCCCAAACATTCCTCAGGTACTACAATACTTAACTGAGATGCTGGACAAAGGAGACTCCTTCTCATCCATCAAGATCCATGCCTCTGCCATCTCTGCTCATTACAACACGGATCCACCAATTTTCTCTAATCCTCTGTTAAAACAGTACCTCAGAGGGGCTAAAAACATAAGACCACTCCGTAGAGCACCTACTCCAACTTGGGACCTCAACTTTCTTTTGGAGAATTAACTTTACCTCCTTTTGAGCCAGCCAACACAGCAGAATTAAAATATATCTCTTGGAAAACTGCTCTGCTCCTGGCAATAATATCAGCATGAAGAGTTTCAGAATTACAGGCACTAATGGCAGTGGAACCTTTCCTCATTTTCCACCAGGACAGGGTGACTTTACGAACTATCCCTACTTTTATGCCAAAGGTGGTATCCAGTGTGGCTCTAAACCAAACTATTCACCTGCCAACTTTTTATCCTAAACCACAGAATAAAGGGGAGAGACTACTGCACTCTTTGGACATTCACAGGCAGTTACGCTTCTACTTGGACAAAACCAAAGCTTTCAGAAAATCTGAGCAATTATTGGTAGCATATGCTGCAGGAGCACAGGGAAAAGCCATTTCAAAACAGACTATTTCAAAATGGATAGGACATTGTATACGTTTCTGCTACACATACCATGGAAAACTTGTACCTAGCAGCATTAGATCTCACTCCACCAGGGCAACAGCCACTTCAACTGCCTACCTCAGGGGAGTACCTACCAAGGATATTTTGGAAGCAGCAACTTGGAGTTCTGTACACACCTTCACCAAGCATTACCATCTGCCTCTGTACTCTAAATCCAGAGCTGGCTTCGCCACTGCAGTGCTGCAGGGCCTTATAGCCATCCCTAATGCCTTATAGGACCAGCCACCCTTCCTCAGCTGTGGGATTCTACCCAAGTGTAATGACTGCAGCAGTGTAACACGATGAACATAGTACAGTTTTGTACCTACCATAAATGTAGATGTTCGAGTGTATACACTGCTGCAGTCCAGGTTACCCTCCCTCCTTCCCCTGTTACTGGCTGGCACGTACCTATGTCTTCTACCCTTACTGCCTGTGGGGAGTATTTGCTGGTAGCTGTAAGTTATTTTTTGCTTTTCTTATGTATGTTTTATTAGAAATTGGAATTGCCTACATATTTAGATGCACCTGGCATATGGGGCAAGAAAGACTGTAGAAAATGGCGTCGGCCGCATCTTGTATACCCCTGTCGCACTGACATCAGGGAGGAGGTGACAGCAACCGACGCCGGACCAAGACTTTGGAACTCAGGCCGACTGGGGGAACCACCTGACGGCAGGATAACTCAAGTGTAATGACTGCAGCAGTATATACACTCGAACATCTACATTTATGGTAGGTACAAAACTGTACTTTATGGCTACCCTCCTTGGATACCTTTTCAGTAGGTTCTGTAGCCCCTAATCCGCAGTGTCTTGCTTCTAAGAAACCAAACAGATTTTACAAGATGCTTGAGGATTGTAAATTTCTGTATAAATGCCCTTCTGCTGATCCTTTTGTGTGGTGTCTGTCTCCTTTGACAAAATCTTCCAAAGTGTTTCCCTCAACCAAATTGCTTTCCTCAGATGAGGATGGTGGGGCCATGGAGAGGGTGGGCAAAAAGGTCTATATTGCTGCCACCTTGTCTTTTAGGGCTATTAATTACCAGACTCATATGACCAGGTATGTTTTAGCCCTTCTTCCTCAGGTGATTTCTGACCTTTCTGTTTCTGTGGAAGGGATTGGCCCTTTCCTTGTTGGGTTCTACCGCTCAAGTTGCCTGCCACTCTATTAAGTGCAGTTTTAATGCAGCTGATGCCTCTTTCAGGGCTGCTGTATTTGGTTTTGTTATGAGTCATTACTCTTTGGTTCATCTACAAGCTTTACCCGATGGCATTAAGGCCAAATTATTGGATGCTCCTTTGGACAATAAATCTTTTTAAGTCTGTTGCTGCTGCTGAACGTTTTAAATCTATCCAGGATAAGGACAAAACCTTACAACAGTTGAAACATTTTTGTTTCTCCTATTCCAAAGTTTTGGAGGAATTACTCTTCCAAATATGCTTTTGTTTGCAGACAGTTGCCTGTCCCCCCAGGATGAAAAGGGTTTTACACATGTACCTTTTGATAAATCTACACAGACCCCTATTTGTCAGAAACCTCCTTTTCAGTACAAGCCAAGATCCATTTGCCAGTTTGCTTCCCTTTTTCATTTTCCCTCAGTCAGATTCCCTTGTCCTTTAATTTTTCCTCTGTCCCTTTCAGATTGGTTAACGATCACAACAGACTCTTAGTTCTGTCCATTATCTGCCAGGAGTATTTCATGGGTTGGAAATTTATTTCTTCTTTCCTTTCTGGGCATCCCAGTCTCCTGGAGAGCACTTTCCTCCTCTTCCCAGAGATGCTTAATTCTCTTTTTGACCCAGGGCACTATTCAGGCTGTGCCCTCTGCGTAGGAAGGGAAGGTTTTTTATTCCAGAATGTTTCTGGTTCCCAGGAAGGACGACACCTGGGGACTAATTCTGGACCTTTCTCAACTCAACACTTTTGTCAAGGTCCCCTTCTTTCAGATGTTTCTTCAGACTTTATTTTCACCTCTTCCCCATGCCTTTCTGGTCTCTCTGAATCTCAAGGATGACTACCTTTATATCCCCATCCATCCCTTTTTCAGGAATTTTTTGCATTTCTCTGTTTCATCCTTTCATTTTTGGTTCTCGGTTTTGGCTATTTCCTCTGTACTGCCCAAGGGTATTCAAATGCCTTGCTCCTGTCATTGCTTTTTACAGGATGAGAGGGGTTCAGATCTTTCCTTATTTACACAATCTGCTCATTCAGGCCTCGTCCTCTGAGGCTGTGCTTCAGGATTTCCAGTTTACTATTTTCCTGCTGTAGAGTCTTGGGTTTTCCTCTGTACTGCCCAAGGGTATTCAAATGCGTTGCTCCTGTCATTGCTTTTTACAGGATGAGAGGGGTTCAGATCTTTCCTTATTTACACAATCTGCTCATTCAGGCCTCGTCCTCTGAGGCTGTGCTTCAGGATTTCCAGTTTACTATTTCCCTGCTGTAGAGTCTGGGGTTTACCATAAACTTGAAAAAAAAAACAATCAGTCTTTACTCCTTGGGATCATGTTTTTTTGTGGCTGCAAGATCTATACCCTCCACATGCTGGCATCTCTGCCTGCCCCCAAGGCCCTGTCTCTGATTGCCTTTTTCTAGTCTCTTCTTCCTCTAGATTCAGTCATGGATAGGGACTTTCTCAGGGTCTTTGGATTTGTAGCTTCCATCATTCCCATGCTACCTCTGGCCAGGCTCCATATGAGAAAACTTCAGTGGTACCCTCAGGTTAGTGTGGCTTCAGCATTATCACCCCTGGATATTGTAGTTCTGTTCTTTGCTTTTTCAAGTTTGAGCTTCAGTGGTGGATTCGTCAACTTTGTCAACCCAGGACTTCCTTTTCAGTCTCCACTTCTGACTCGAGAGCTCTTTACAGGTGCCACAGACAGAGGGTGAGGAGCTTCCTTCTACTCTGTCAAGGTTCAGGGTCTCTGGCCTGTTCATCAGAAGTCAGACCACATCAACATCAAAGAGAGGATGGCTCTGCTTCTAGCTCCTCAGGCTTTTCGTACTCTTTCATCCCAGGTCCCTCAAAGTTTTCACAGACAATAACATAGTGATGTGGTATGTCAACAAGCAAGGAAGTTCAAAATTCTACCTTCTTTAAAGGCTAGCTCTTCAGGTCTGAGATGTAGCTTTCAAGTATCAAGTGACTGTTCAAGCTGTTTACATGCCCTCAGAGCACAGTCTTGTGGTAACCTGTTTTATCAGATCCAGCACACAAGCTCATGAATGGACACTTCAGAGATTTGTTCCTGGACACTGTTCATCGGTGGAATATTTTGTCAGGTTGATCTTTTTGCCTCCCTTCTTAGCGCACACATTCTTTTCTGTTCCAGAGTCCCAAGTCCTCTGGCTTGGAAAGTGGACATCCTGTCTTATCCTTGAAAGGGAATGTTTCTGTATACTTTCCCTCCCCTTCCTCTGCTTCTGGGAGTATTGCACAAGCTTAGGCAGGACATTCCTAAAATCTTGTTGGTGACTCCCTTTTGGCCCAGACAGCATTGGCTCCCCCTGCTTTCTCACTTGGCTAGGGGCAGTCACCACACGTTACCCCCCCCCCGGATGGACTTTCTTACACAAGACAAGGGATTTATATCCAGCCTCACTTGTCCAGTCTTCAACGGACTTTGTAGGTAACAGGGTTCTGATACCTTTTAGGCACCTTTTTTCTGAGGACATGCTTTGGGTCTTACAGGAGGCCCACTACAAGGAAATCATATTTATCCAAATGGATGAGATTCTCTGTCTGGTGCCTCTCTCGCCATCAGGATCCTCTGTCTGTGGAGGTTCCTCTGGTTCTCTCTTATTTATGTGACCTGCTCCAGGCTGGGTTGGTATATTTTCAGTTAAAGCTCACCTTATCAGCATTTTCTGCTTGTCTGCCCTTGAATCTTCCTCTGGCCTCCAGGTTTGAGGTCACAGTTTCTTAAAGGCGTCCTTCACATTAGGCCTCCCAGGAAGGCTATTCTGCTTTCCTGGGACCTCAGTTTTCTTCTTGAAAAATGTGTTTGTGCTCCTTTTGAGCCTGCTGCTTCAGCTTCCTTACAACATTGTACTTGGAAGACTTCTTTTGATTCTTACTCTGGCCAGGAGAGTTTATAAACTTCAGGCTCTCATAACTGTTCTTCTTGTCTTAGTTTTTCACATGGACATGGTATCTCTTCGTACTAATCTTTTTTATGTCCAAGGTGGTCAATGAGTTGTTCTTTAATCAGTCTTTTCATTTGCCTTTTTTTTCCTTCTCCGCAGTCTGAAGGTTCTTCATACTTTGGACTTGCATAGACAGCTCAGATATTATTTGGATAAAACTAAAAATCTTCACAAATCCGAGCAACTTTGTTGCTTTTCATGCCAGGTCTCTGGCCTTAGCTGTTTCTAAGTAGACCATCACTGTTTGAATTTCTAAAGCCATTTCTTTTTCTTATTCCTTACGTGGCAAATGTCTTTCCTCTTCAGTAAAGGCTCACTCTACCAGAGCTGTTGCTTCCTGTAGTGCCTTTTCAAGGGGCTGTATAACAATTTCCATCCTTGAGGCATCTTCTTGGTCTTGTGTTCATACCTTCTTTAAGCATTATAAGTTGGATGTTATTTCCAGAGCTAGAGCTGGCTTTGCCAGGGCTATCCTACATGGGTTTCTTGAGGGTTCTTCAGTGTCTTCCTCCTCCCAAGTTTCTCTTGAGCTTTTGTACGCCATCTTACATTAGGAATACTGCAGTACATTTGTTTAAACATTTTCTGTAACATTAGATGGTGTGCTCCTCACTGTTGCAGTATTCACTCTCTCCCTCCTACCCTCTCTGTTCTAGCCCATTCTTGCTTCCTTGTTGTTCCTTGCCCTCCTGGGTGAGGAGTTCTTCCCTCTCTCTTCTCCTCCTGGATGCACATGTTCCTCCTGATCCCTAGGGTCATTCTTTTCTTCCTGTTTTTTTTCAGATATTCTTCGTGTTTCACTGTTGCAGTCATCACACTTGGGTTATCCTGCCAGGGGTAGCCCTCAGTCGGCCCGAATACCAGAGGCTTAGTATTTCTGCATCAGTTGCTGTCGCTTCAGGACTGACGTCAGGTCATCAGTGGTATAAAAACAGGCAGCTGATGCCATTGCATCAGTCTTTCTTGCCGGGGAGCCCGAAACAGAAGCAGTTCACACGAGTGCCGGTCGGCCGCTACCTGAGTTTTCGTTTCCAAAATTGAATCATCTTGAAGTCTTCTAAAGCTAAGTACCCTGTTGGGGATCCTTTTTTCTTGCTCTAACCAATGTCAGAAAAAGTTAATAATTGTCTCGCCTGTGGAAAGTTAATACCACCTCGAGATTTCCATTCTTACTGTGTCACCTGTTTAGGCCCAGACAATGATGTACCTTGCTGCCAGTTTTGTGCTTTGTTCAACACCCAAACTATTAGTCGTCTGACCCTTATTATAGCAAAAAACTTTAGTTTTCGATCTCCGTATTCCGAAATGGCTTCGGTAAGCCATCCGACTACCGATCTTCGGAAAAAACGTAATGACAAAGACAGAGACAGACAGCACAGGTCCAAAACTTCCGACGATGCTTCCGTTAAGCTAGTCTCCCGTTCACCGGTACTCAGTGAGGTGCTTTCGCAGCCCTTGATGCCCGCTTCCGTGGATTCGCAGGCCACTACCAAGACCCGTTCGGTGTCTGGTATGCCACAAGACTCTTCTCTGACTACGGAACCTGCGGATGTCTCTACCTTGGATGTGTCCGGAGCCGCTGTGCAGGCACCGGCTTCTGAGGAAGTTCTTCACACTACAGATATTCGATACAAACCGATGACTTCATTTGCATCTTCACTTCTTTCTAAAACTACCAAGTTTCTAAGGCCAAGAGTACGAGCTTCACCTAAAAAAAGACGACCCAAACTCAAGCGCCTGCTTCCTTGCCACAATCACAGATGCTTAAAATGGTGGAAGAACCTGATCATGTTGATTAGGGGAAGTCAGCCTTCCCCTGCTAAAAGAATAAGAGACTTGTCCCCAGCAGCTTTATCTGACCAAGAGTTCGACGACTCTGAGGTTTCTGATTATGAAGACATGCCCTTATCTGCCTATGAGGATTCAGCTGCAGAGGAGTCCATTCCTTCTGCCTCTCCTCCAGAGGATTTTTCTTTTGTTGAAACCCTACCTACTTTGAGAGAGTATTTCCATTAGGAATGCCAGGATTATCCTCCATCCAAAAAGAGACTCTGGGAATTTTTAGACTTACCACAGACCCTTAGCTATCCCTCGTGTTCTGGATGTTGTGGATGATGTCTTTATGGAGTCAAGTCTAACTCCTGATACTTTACCCCCTTCTCCCAGGAAACCTGACAGGTACTACAGAGTCCCTGACTCTCACAAATTTATTTTCAAAAATCCTACTGCTGACCCAGAGGTTCTCTCCCAAGGACCTAAAGGAATAAAAGCAACTACAGCTAAGAATCCCACCCCCTCAGACAGATGGGATAAAAAAGTATACACCTCTGCAACTCTTGCCATTAGAGCATTAAATTGTCAGTTTCACATGCTGAAATACCAGCAACATGCTATGGAACTTATTAAGCAAAAATGATCTACCTTCCCTGACTGTGCAGAAAATAAATAATTACAGGAGCTTATGCACTCTGCAAGCCAAGTCAGCAAGCATACTCTGCAATGTGGGTTTGACGCCCTAGAAGCATCTTGCAGGGCAGCAGTCACAGGTTCTGTTCTCAGAAGGCATGCCTGGCTTAAGGAGCAGACCTTGCGAAATCAAAATTATTGGACGCACCGCTGAACAAGGACTGTTTGGCACCAAAACAGAAGAGGTTTTAAAAAAGTTGGAAGAAAAAGCTAAGTCTATGCAGACAGTCAAAGATTTTTTGCAAGTGCAGCCTCCAAGATTCAGTAGGCATTGCCCCTCAAAATATTGGTCCTTTCCAGCCCCCTCAGGGCCACCTCAAGCTAGACCTAGGGGAAACAGACCCCCCCCACAGACTACAGTCTCAGGGTATGCAGAGATCTAAGCAATGGAGTACCTCTACTTCTAAAACAGGGAGTGCTAAACCACCCCCCCCTTATGGAAAGAATTCACAATGACTTCTCAGCTCCTCTCCTCACCTTTGCCCAATTGCTTATGCCCTTAGGAGGAAAACTTGCCCGCCATGGAAAAATGTGGACCTCCATCACCAGTAATCGATGGGTCCTCAGCATAGTGTCCCAGGGGTACACAATTTATTTCCACACACTGCCAACCCTAAAAGGGTTCCCAGACCTTCCTACAAACCAGTGGGCAGAGGCACAAAACCAAGTTCAGTCCCTGCTCTTCATAAGGGCAATTCAGCCTGTTCCTGCAGAACAGATAGGCCAAAGTTTTTATTCCAGACTTTTCCTGGTAACAAGAAAAGAAGGCACTTTGTGCCCAATCTTAGCTCTATCCATTCTAAACACCTTCCTGATGGGACCAAAATTCAAAATGTTCACCCTACAGCAGCTTCTCCCTGTGCTGTCCATATATGCCTGGTTAGCCATTCTAGATCTAAAGGAGGACTGTCTGCACATCCCAGTCAGGGACTCCTGCAGGAAATATCTGCGTTTCAGAGCAGAATCTATGCATCATCAGTTCTCTGCACTTCCCTTTGGCTTATCTACTGCTCCCAGAGTTTTCACAAAATGCCTGGCTCCAGCCATTGCCTATTGCAGACAGATAAATATTCAAATTTACCCCTACTTGGACAATTGCCTGATTCAGGCAGACAGTCAGGAAAAGCTGTTGTAGCACCTGACATTTGTAAAGGACCTTCTAACCTCCCTGGGGAACACTGTCAACGAAAAGAAATCCAAACTTGTATCCAGTCAAAAAATTGTATTCTTGGGAGCAAGCTTGGACACAGCATCCCAGATGACGTTCCTTACATCAAAAAAATAAACCTGACAGGCTACTTCACTCAAATGGCAAACAGAACCCAGTTATCTGCAAGGAAAATCGTGCAAGCTCAAGGGTTCATAGCCTCCTGCATTCTACTAATTCCATATGCCAGACTGCATATGAGGAAATTTCAGTGGTACTTAAAGTCTTTTGTGCCAACATTCTCAGGACCTGGAAACTATCATACCTATGATACCTTGTCTAAGGAAAGAGTTCCTCTGGTGGGCAGCAGCATGCAACCACAACAGGGAGTGCTAAACCACCCCCCCCTTATGGAAAGAATTCACAATGACTTCTCAGCTCCTCTCCTCACCTTCCCTTTACACAACCCCACTCCACCCAGACCCTAACCACGGATACATCAGACTATGCCTGGGGTGCACATCTAGACGGTAGGTGCATTCATGGCGACTGGAGCCCAAATCAAATTCATCTGCACATCAACCAAAAGGAGATGCTACCTGTTCAGCATGCTCTGACAGCTTTCAGATCCCTACTCTCTGTGGGCCCCTACTAGTCAAAACCGACAACACCACAGTGATGTGGTACATCAACAAGCAGGGGGGAACCCACTCTGCAGGCTAGTCATGACCCTCTGGAATGCGACCTCTGCCATGCATTTTCACCTGCAAGCTCAATTCCTGCCAGGCAAACAAAACTATCTGGCAGACAACTTAAGCATAAATCTCTTAGACCCACATGAGTGGCAATTAAACCACAACACCTTCAGCCTTGTGGCCCAAGAATGGGGTACCCCGAAGTTGGACCTATTTGCATCCCCTTACAACCACCAGCTCAGCAAATTCTGCACCAGGGAGCCTAACAGCAAGGCCTGGAAAGTGGATGCCCTATCCTTCCAGTGGGCAAACCTCTCAATCTATGCATTTCCCCCTCTATCTCTTCTTACAAGAGTATTATTCAAGATAAGGGAAGAAAGACCAAGTGCAATCCTGATTGCCCCAGACTGGTCACACCAACACTGGTACCCACTACTGCACAGTCTGTCACTGTTGCCTCCATGGCACCTCCCACAGATCCCAACTCTCCTGACCCAGCAGGAGGGACAGTTCTTGCATCTGTAATTGCAGACTCTGAACCTTGCAGCCTGGCCTTTTCTTTGACTTCTCCTCCAGTGGCCAGCCTAAGCAAGCAGGTACTGGATGTCATACATGAAACCAGACGACCCAGTACTAGAAAATCCTATGCTGACAAGTGGAAAAGGTATTGCTCCTGGATCCAGACTAAAGGAGCAGACCCTACACAGCCCTCCTTACCTCTCATCCTGGATTACCTAGCAGACCTACTCCACAGAGGCCTATCCTCCTCTTCCGTTAAGATCCATGCCTCTGCCATCTCTGCTCATTACAGCACTGAGCCATCTCTCTTCTTGCACTCTCAAGCAGTTCCTAAGAGGGGCTAACAACTTAAGGCCACCAAGAACAACCCCTACCCCTGCTTTGGGACCTTAACTTTGTTTTGGAAAAGCTCACACTACCCCCTTTTGAGCCTGCAATGTCAGCAGAGTTAAAGTTCTTCTCTTGGAAGACAGCCTTGCTTCTGGCCATCACTTCAGCCAGAAGAGTGTTGGAGTTACAGGCACTTATGACTATGGAACCCTTCATTATTTTTCATGCTGACAGGGTCTCCCTCAGGACTAACCCAACTTTCATGCCTAAAGTGGTGTCCAGTGTGACTCTCAACCAATCTATCCATTTGCCCACCTTTTTCCCTAATCCTCTAAATAAGGGGGAAAGGATCCTGCACTCTTTAGATGTGCGCAGACAGCTCAGATTCTACCTTGATAGGGCTAAGCCCTTTAGGAAATCTGACCAGTTACTAGTCAGCTTTGCACCAGGGGCAGAAGGCAAGGCCATATCAAAGCAAACCATCTCCAAATAGATAGCACACTGTATCCATTTCTCTTACAAACACCATGGGAAACCACCCCTTCAGGGAGTCAGAATGCATTCCACTAGGGCAACTTCAACCTCTACAGCCTTTTCAGAGGAGTCCCTACCAGAGACATTCTGGAAGCTGCAACTTGGAGTTCTGTTCATACCTTCACCAAGCATTACCAACTGCCTATCTTTTCCAAATCCAGGACTGGCTTTGCAACCGTAGTCCTGCTGGGCATTCTAGCCAGCCGCAAATCTTCCTAACTGCCTCCACCCATTCTTCAGCTTTGGGAATCAACCCAACTGTGATGACTGTAATAGTGAAACACGAAGAACATAGTACAGTTGTGTACACTTACCATAAATGTAGATGTTCACGCGTATTCACTGTTGCAGTCTTGGCTTCCCACCCTCCAGCCCCCTTGTCTCTCTCTCTCACTCCTTACAGGGCTATTGGTATTCACTTTTTACTGGTGGTTTTCCACCATAACTTGGCTCCCTATTTGGGGGCTCCTGATATTTGGGGCAAGAAAAACTGATGTAATGGCGTTGGCTGCCTGTTTTTATACCACTGACGACCTGACGTCAGTCCTGAAGCAGCAGCAACCGACACAGAAATACTAAGCCTCTGGTATTCTGGCCAACTGAAGGCTACCTCTGGCAGATAACCCAGGTGTGATGACTGCAGCAGTGAATGCATTTGAACATCTACATTTATGGTAAATGTACACAACTGTACTTTCTGAAGTGTTTGCATCTGTATGTCTTTATGCCCTGTGCTTTGCACAGGGAGCATATGTGTGAGGTAAGGAGCCTGTAGATAGTAAAGGCTTTTGTGTTACTGGTCGGATGTTGGGCTATCCTTTGCAGGAAATCCCTTACATTAGGAACAGTGCAACAATGAAGAGAAAACTATCTCCTGTTATGGTAAGATTTTACACAGCTGTACTTTTCCCCTGAGCTGGTGGCAGATCTATCCTTAAGCCAGCACATTTATTGCTTTGTTTTGTTGTCGTGGCAGAATACAGAGACCTAAGATCTTATTCATGCTTTTGTATATATGCATGTCTAAGTCAGATTTTACTTGAGTGGTACATGACTTTAGGAAGCCAAACCAATTGGTTTGTTTACTTTTCATTTGGTAGGGAAGGGGATAGCAGTAGTTGAGCAAACTGTTTATAGGTGGATTTGTCTAATTGAATCACATTGTTAGTTCTGTCTTTTAAGCAGCTTGTTATCCATCTTATTATATATTGATCTATTTTAAAGACCTTACTGGCTATGCTTGCATGTAGATGGTGTCAGTTGCCTTGGCCTGGTCAAGCTAATGCCATGTGGACAGCATGACTACTGTCTGTGTCACCCTCTTAAAGTTAACCAACATCATTAGACAGAATCTACCCTTGACAAAAACAAGCTACTGCTGTTCTAGTCTAGTCAGATTCTTGATGTCATAATTTATGTGGTCAATTATAATATAATCAATGGTTTTGCAGATGAGACTTGGCAGGCTGATGGGCCTCTAATTCCAGGGGTTGGTGGTAGGCCATGCTTATTGAGTGGCATTGCTAATGCTGTGTGCCAGACCTCTGGGACAAAGCCTGTGGCTAAACTTAAGGCTCTTTCAGGGCTTATTTCATACTGTTTATTGAACAGACAGTTGTATTGCCAGATCCAATGAAAGAAGTATTGCTGGTCCTGGAAAGCACTTTCAATTTGTGGTGTTTAGTGATAACTGGGTTTGAGTGATTCAAAAATTTGTGGGTTTTGGATATCTGCCTCTGGAGTAAAATTTGCACTGAATGTATTTGCCACTATGTTGGCAATGTTTATTGGGCCAGAATAGGCAGTGCCATTTTGAATAAGTTGAAAGCAATGTTGAGTGTTATTTCTTAAGATTCCTTTCTTAGCTAAAGGATGATTTGTATTGATAGTTCATGAGCTGCTTTAGAAGATTGCTGCTTTAGAAGATTAATACTTTAAGTTTTTAATAGTTTCTATACTGTCCTCAGTATTTTTTTTTTTTATTTACTGTGTACTTTTTTCTTTCACCTCATCATCTCCCTCCTTAATGTTTGTGCTTTAACAAGCTTCTCTTTTTTGTAAACATTTTTTTTCTCTTCTCTGTCATGGAGAAATGCCACAGTCATGTTTACTAGTACATGCCTGCTGATTTTTTTTTTAGGGGGAGGAACATAATCTGAACCTAGTTGCTAGTTAAAGTTGTAGTTCATTTGACACATGTTACACTATTCCTGTCCACATCAGAGCAAACTCTAGTCAAACCTCACTACAGTATATTATAGCAGTATAGACAAGACCAGCATTCATAAAAATGATCATCACAGTATTTTTTAACAAACCTGGAAGCAGGTGCAGCAGTAAAATATGCTTTACACTGTAACATTAGAGACCCCCCTCCCCTTTTCAGTATTCTGAAAAATGAGTATCACCTGTGGATGACGTTATTTAAAAGTCTTATTTCATTTTTTTTTCTTTAACAGGTATTACTACGAGATTACAAGTTACGGTCATACACTCTGAATGCTGTCAGCTTTCATTTTCTGCAGGAGCAGAAGGAAGATGTGCAACATTCAATAATCACAGATCTGCAGGTGAGAAATCATAGCTGGCAAGAAAGAGATTTATCATTTTCACTTTTATATTGAGTTGGAAAATGAGAAGCTGTTGCTTTCACAGTGAGAGAGACTTGGATCTGCTTTCTGTAGTGTCTATACAATGTGTATCCCAACTTGCAGTTCTAAGTATTTAAGTAGATTACCATCTGTATTTTTTCAGCTATTGTTTATCTTTCAGATCTGGCTGGAAATTGTTTTTAAAGGAAGCCCCTTCTACATGTTAAAGTATATCTTATTCAGCACTGTGTTGTGGTGTTTATTTATTTATTTAAATTTGTTGACCGGGAGTGTCCGACTGGACGTGGGTCCATTTTCAGCGGAGGCCCGGGGAGAAAAGCTCCACAGTAAAATAAACAGACAGTAGTTACATTGGATTACATAGCGATTAACAATTTAACATAGAAATTACTTACAACATATTTACAGATGAAGAACATAGTACATCAGTAGACAACTAGAATCTTTATCTGTGAAGTACATAACAGGCATTAACAAATGTAACAATGAGAAGTTCCTGCTGTATAATAAGTACTAGGCTTATGAGCATCTGAGCTTGCTATCATCAAGGTAGTTAGTGGAGGTGAAAGAAAGGTAGTAGTTGGATGGGGTGGATGATATTAGAGTGGGAGTTGCAAGGGCATAGCCAGCATGTTTTTAGGTGCGCTTTTAATAAAGTTTTGAAGTTGGTGCATGATGGTACGGAGGTAATTGTGGGTGGGAGTGAGTTCCATAACTTGGCTATGGCGTAAGAGAATAGTGCTTCACCAGCAGAGTTATTGGCTTTAGTGATCTGCAAGTGATTTTTGTTGCTGGATCTTAGTGGTCTGGTGGTGCGATAGGGTTGGAGTAGATTCTGGAGGGATGGGACATTTAGTGGATGGTTTACTAGTTTGTGGGCGAGTGAGAGTTGATACCACTGAAGGAGGTGAGGGAGTTCAAGCCAGCCCAGTTCAGCAAGTGAGAGAGAGTGGTGACTACGGTAGGATGGCCCTGTGGCGAATTTGGCGATTTTGTTGTAGCAGGTCTCTAGCTTGTTTAGATCACATTGCCTTGGGTTGGTATATACTGGAGAGGCATAAAGTAGGGTGGAGATAAGGTGGGAATTTGCTATTGAAATCTTTGCTGCTTTGGTGAGAAATTGATTATTTCTGTATAATGCTCCTAGTTTTTTGTGGACTTTTTTTATGGTCATGGATATGTGAATGTCAAATTTTAGTTTATTGTCCATTTCCACTCCTAGCAATTTGGTGTGTTCAGTTGGGTGTATAGTGGTGTTGTCTTTTGCTGTGATGTTAAAGTGAGAGTTGTTTTGAGTATTTTTGGTGGGTTGGAAGATGAGTAGTTTAGTTTTGTTTGGGTTGAGTATTAACTGGGCATCGGATAACCATGTTTCAACAGAGGAAAAGGCTTCCTGTGTGACTTTGCAGTTTGAGTAGGGACTGGGCTGAGCAGATGATGGTCAAGTCATCTGCGTATTGGATGAGTGTGCCATGTTTGGTGGCAGAGGCTAGATTATTGGTGTAAACAGAGAAGAGTAGGGGTCCAAGGATGGATCCTTGGGGAACCCCTATGGAGACAGGTAGTTGGGGAGATATGTCATTTTGCCATACAACGGATTGTTGGCGGTCAGACAGGTAACTCTGAAACCAGTTGGTGACTGATTGTGAGAAGGATAGGTTATTGAGGACAGAGGTAAGTTGTTTGTGTGGGACCATGTCAAATGCTTCAGATAGGTCTAGGAAAGTAGCAGAGGAGAGATAGCCATTGTTTTTATGCTGAAGGATAGTGTTAGTAAAGGAGAGTAAGGCAGTGGTGGTGATATGGTTTGGTCGGAAACCATGTGTTGAAAGTTCTTTCTTGCTGAACACAAAAGGTCATCTTTGTAGCTCTTGTATATGTGGGAGGACTAAAGCAGTGACTTTAATTCTTAATAGTCAGAAACCTTTCTTTACCTGTTTGAAGCTTAGCATTAAAAAAATGGATTATAGGTTTATTTAAATGAAATGCTTAGTTTTGCACCAACATCAGGCATTTTCTTTACCCTAAAATAGTGCAGCCTTGGACTTTGCATCTGGAATGGATAGAGTATAGGGTAGGGAAAAAAGTGAAAGACAACTGTTTGAGGCTGCCAGCAGCATTCATGCCTACATGTTGTTCGTATGCTTGCATGTGGTATATTTTTAATTTTGGTATCTGTCTTCACACTTTCTTACTATTGTTTGGTATCTTGTCTTCACAGAATGGCAATGAGCAGACTCGTAGACGGTTAGCTGTTTATTGTCTGAAGGATGCCTACCTACCTTTGAGATTGCTGGAGAAACTGATGTGTGTTATTAATTACATGGAAATGGCAAGAGTGACAGGCGTACCCTTGACATATCTGCTATCTCGAGGACAACAGATCAAAGTTGTGTCACAACTGTTGAGGCAGGTAAGTCCAATCAGGCTCTTACTTAATATTATTTTTCTGTAGTTTATTTGGAATATGTCATTTTGCTAGAAATATTGCATTGCTGTTGGCCAGAAAAGCACAATTGACACTAGTCCCATGTAACAATGTAAAAAGGGGTTGGTTAAGACTACTTCTGACCTGTGTATTGTCACACCTGTAGCAGCCTATAGATATCTTTACACCTGAGAACATTTTCTGAAAAATCAAGTTAAAAAGCATCAACTTAACAAATGTAGATGTCTTACGAACAGTCAATGCTGTTTGCACCTTTTATCAGTAAAATGTCTTCTTTACAGTAATCAGTACATTTAACAGTCTTTGTTACTGTAGTATATTTGAATGCACCCAAACCTAGAATTATATTTTCCTCTAAAGTTTTGCAAATAATTTTTCATGTCTTGGAATCTCTAAAGCTTGGATATACAACGCCAGAACACTTTAATTCATCTAAATGTGAGCTTTCACATGAAAGCAAAACTGTCTTTTCTGAGTGCTTGTTTGAGAGATTTCCAGAAATATGAAAAGTTAGGCTCACCTTATAATTAACATTAAGTAAAATTAAATATCCTCAAAGGTGTACAATTTGTATTGCAAATATCACCAATAGTTTTCAGCATCATCAGCTGTTTCATCTGATGCCATACAGTTAGTTAATAAGTCACTTGGTTTTGGAAATATTAATGTTCATAGGTTCATAGGTAAGTACTAGGCGTATCTGCCCATGGGCATTTATAAGCCTAGCCACAAAGTGATGGCTTTCGCCTCCCCATTAGATTAGTAACCTGGGCCTCTGTCAACAGGGCTCCTGAAGTGATCCCAGGGCAGAACTTAAGATTACCCATCCACTCATCAAGATTTCTCTTGAAGAAGGTCAGATAGGAGCTCTGTTGAATATGGATTGGGATTCTATTCCAGAGTGAGGGGAGTCGCTGGGACAGGAATCTATCCCTCCAGCATGTCGTGTTTATTGTTGTACATAGGTTCAAGTCGCTAGAATGAGTGGTTCTGAGGGAGCTCGTTTTTTTGAGGTGAAGCATGTCCGTTAGTTCAGGGTTTGACATGGCCCTATAGGTCAGGCATAGGTCACCTCTGAGCAGACGGTAAGCGACTGAGAAGAGCTGGAGCTTTTTTAGTCGTGCTTCATAGAGTAATTGTTTAAGGCCCTTAATCCTCTTAGTGAGGTACTTCTGTGGTCTTTCTAGTTGTTGCAGGTGTCTAGTGAGGTACATCCCAAATGGGGCATTGTACTCTAGTGTGGGCCTAATGAGTGAGGAGTAAAGGGGCACAATCACCTCCTCCGATCTGGATGAGAAACCCTTTGTGATCAGGTGTGCCACATATAAGGATTTCCTGACCGTTTTGGCTATGTGGTTATCAAAGGAGAGCATGCTATCTACTTGGGTACCCAGGTCCCTAATTACTTCTTCTGTACTTAGTGGATTCCCATCTATGTGGTAGTTTGTAGGTACTTTGATTTTCCCAAATGGGATTAATATGCATTTTTTGGCATTTAGCTTGAGGCCGTGACTTAGACACCAGGTATTTGTCTCTGTGAGACCCTTTTGCAGGATGTCTGTGTCAGCTGGAGAGTCAGTTATTGCACCCAATTTACAGTCATCTGCGAACTTGGTTAGCCACAGTCCCTCCGCCTTTGCCTGTACTTCGGAGAAATATATACCGAACAGGAGGGGTCCCAGGACTGAGCCCTGCGGGACTCCGCTTGTGACTGGTTTAGAGTCAGACATGGCGCCTGCCACTCTTACCGTGTGGGTTCTGTCTGAGAGCCAGTTGGCAACCCATCTCGTGACATGGGGGTTGATATTTAAGCTGGTGAATTTGTCTAAGATTCCTGAGTGTGGGATGGTGTCGAACGCCTTAGCGAAGTCCAGATATGCTGTGTGGACCACCTTCCCTTCATCTATGGCCTTGGTGACTGTTTCGAAGAAGTCGACCAAGTTCAGGAGGCAAGATCTGCCTTTAACAAAGCCAAACTGGGTGGGGTCCAGTGTCTGGAGGTTCCCAATGTCCCTGTTAATGAGCTCCATGATAATGCTTTCCATGGCTTTGCAGACCAAGCTAGTCAAGCTTATAGGACGATAGTTCCCAGGGTCAGTTGTGGCACCACCTTTGTGGAGTGGTACGACTGTTGCTGTACGCCATTCTTTGGGTACATAGCCTGTAGAGAGGCTGAGTTTGAATAGTGATTTGAGATGGGGGGGTTAGTTCATTTTGAAGCTCGTGTAAGACACAACCTGGGATAGCATCTGTTCCCATTGATGCTGTGTTTTTGGACTTTGCAAGAGCTGTCTTTACTTGTGTGTCTGAGATATCTGGAGCGCAACATTCTTCTGGGATGGGTTTTAGCCCCTTTGGTGGAGGGGGGGTGAAGTTTGCACTGAACTTGTCAGCCAGGATGTTGGCAATGTCGGTTGGTTCAGTGTATTTATGGCCATTATGCACTAGCTCAGAGCATATCTGAGAGTTTGCCCCTAGACTTTTGACATAGTTAAAGAAGGCCTTGTGGTTATCCTTGGAGTCATTGGCTATCTTTCTTTCGAAGTTGGCCTTGGATTATTTAATGAGGGAGCGCAGTTTTTTACTGATGTTAATCAGAGATGCCTTCCTATTTTGGGATTTTGTTCTATCTTGCAGGAGTTTCCTCCTTCTGTTGTAAAGTTTATTTATGGCCGGGGCCCACCATACTGGCTTCCTCTTTTTTTGAGGAGTTGGTCTTGGTTTTACTTGGGATGGCTCAGTCCATGCATTCTTGAAGGTGTTCATAGAATGCACTTGTAAAGGATTCTGCTGATGGGTCATCGTTTTCCATTTGATTGGGAGCTTTGAAACGTCCCACCTCGGTCTTGAGGAGTGTGAAGTTGGCTTTAGAGAAGTTTTTTACCTTGATTTCCTTGACTGGGGGGGGGGGGGTCGGGATGTGGATGTCCAGTGTGATTAGTTTGTGATCTGATCTTACCAATGACGAGTTTACCTAAGGTGTGAAACACAGGTTCCCCATGTTGGTGATGACCAGGTCCAGTATGTTGTCACCTCTTGTGGGAGTGGTGACCAGCTGTTCAAGGGCGTTTGAGTTTATAAACTCAAGGAAGCATTGGGCTAGGGCGTTTGAGCTTGAGTAGTTTTCCCAGTCAATGTTTGGATAGTTGAAGTCACCAGTAGCATGGTGTTGGGTAGAATCTTCATACTTTCTAATGTTCTCAGGAATGCTGCGTGAGGATCCTAAGACAAGGTGGGAGATCTGTAGCAAGCTATAAATTGAACAGTCAATTTACCTGCTGTCAATTGCACTTGGATGGTCTCAGATTCCGCATGCTGTGCTACTAACCTGGAGGTGTGGTGTTCTTGATGAATATGGACACACCCCCTCCTTTTGTGTTCCAGTCCTGGTTTTTGGGACCTAAAGGGCATGGTAGGAGTTAAAGCCTGGTAGTGCTGGGGTGCTCTCTGGAGCCTTGAACCAGGTTTCTGTCACTGCACTTGCGTCAATTTCTTCCATACTAAGGAGAGCCTTGAGTGCGTGCATTTTGAGGTTTACACTTCTGGCGTTGAGCAGCATTACCCTCAGTTTTTGTTTATTATTGTTGTTTATGGAGGCGGGTTTGTCTTTTGAGCCTTGCCTAAAAAAGGCAGTATTGGGGCGGCAAGAGCCTTGGCCAGTATTCGAAAGCTCAGGGGCGACAGGTGCAAGCCGTCTCTGGCGAAGCAACGTGGCTTGTCAAGCATGTCGTCCCAGGCTGACAAGTACTGGATCCCCTTTGAATGACACCAGTAGTTTAACCAATTGTTGAAACTGATAATTTTTTCTCCGTATGCTGGCATCATTTTGGGTGAGGGCAGGATGCTACTCAGTGTCAGAGTCATACCAGCCTGGGCTACATGGTCAGAGATCTCCTCCATGTCTCTTTTCATGTAGTCCAGGGAGGTACGTCTCAAGTCATTTATGCCAACATGCACAATGACAGAGTCATATTTGTACTTGTGGAGTGACCTGAGTGCATGTGTTATGTGGCAGATTCTGGCACCCGACAGGTAGCTTACGGTAACCTTCTCCTTGTTCAGTCTAGTGAGTGGGATGTCTGTGTGCCTGATGATAGAATCACTGATTACTAGTGTGTTAGGTGTGTTATTTAGCCTTAGGGGCTGTTTTTGCTTGGCACACTGACGTTGTGACGTATGTGTTACCTGGTTTCTGTTGTGGGGTGGGGGTTGCTTGGGTGTATGCTTAGGAGAGGTCTCTGTTGTTTAGGCAGGTTCTTATTTAGAGCCTCCAAGTATGTTTTTGCGTGTTTCTGAGAGTTGTTTTCTGGTGCAGCTGTGGCTGGTCTATGTGAGTCTGGTAATATGGTGCTAGTGTTGCCCTTCTTGTGACTTGTTGATCCAGTCATGGGTTGAGAGAGCTTGGCCGCCAGTTTGGCTGTGTAGCTGCATCTCTCACATATGTTTGTGTTGTTTGGGAGGAGGAGGGGGTTGTCTGTGTACATAAGACAATTGTAACATTGCCTTAGGATTCCCAGATTCACCAGCTGGACCGGAGAGCACACCTGAAGCTGTCCCTTGAACATGCCTGAATAGATGGTTGGGACTGTATTGCTGATTGGATGAGTAAAGAGCCTTATACTTCCTGAGTATAGGGCTGAAGTGCAAGCTGTAAGCTAGTGCTAGTTTTAGTGAGTTTTAGTAAGTGCCGGTCTTAAATTGCCTTATTTCTAGTGCTGGGTTGAAGTGTTTCAAGTTTTAAGGGAAAAACTGAAGTGCAGATTTTGTGGAGCCTGGAATAGTTTAACCGCAGCTAAACAGCGCTGCGTGGTGCGCAAAACCGCACTAAGCGGTTTTTATACCAGGGAGATCAAAAAGGATAGAAATTAGGCCAAAATGGCCAATGAGCTACAAGTTGCTGGGCTGGGACCACTCCTACAGGGACAGATAGGCTGCTCTGAGTTCCCTCTCACCGTGAACAAGGAAGCCACCTAATTATCCAAGTATGATATGGGCAACACAGGAACCTTTACCACAGTCCTGGATTCAGCATAGCCTGAAAACTGGACTAGACTAGTTCAGAAAGGCGGGAAAGCAAGGAATTTTTTTATTTATTTATTTATTTATTTTTCAGAAACAGAAATGCAGAGCTTAAATTACTTTAAATACACGGAGGAGGCTAGCGCACTTGAGTGTGTTGCCTGCGACTGTGTTACTGGTAACTTAAATGCAAAAACGACAAACAGTAACTTTTTTTCAAGTGCAACAAAGAAATAAGTACAGTAAGCAATGCAGATATCACTAGGGATCCACAGAAGTGCTGAAAAGCCTCGTTTTAGGCGGAATTAGCGTTTCAGGGAAACAACAAGCAAAAACAATACTTAATAAAGTCCAAAGTCTCTCTTTTGTCTCGGCCGCTTGTAGGACCCTGCAGGGCACCACGAGGAGCCTGCTGAGCTGTATACAAGCGCAAAACCACGCTAAGCGATCTTTTACCAGGGAGATCAAAAAGGATAGAAATTAGCCAAAAATGGACAATGAGCTACAAGTTGCTGGGCTGGGACCACCCCTACAGGGACAGATAGGCTGCTCAGAGTTCCCTCTCTCACAGTGAACAAGGAAGCCACCTAACTATCCAAGTATGTATGGGCAACACAGGAACCTTTACCTCAGTCCTGGATTCAGCAAAGCCTGAAAACTGGACTAGACTAGTTCAGAAAGATGGGAAAACAAATTTTTTTTTTTTTTAGAAACAGAAATGCAGAGCTTAAATTACTTTAAATACACAGAGGAGGCTAGCGCACTTGAGTGTGTAGCCTGCAACTGTGTTACAGGTAACTTAAATGCAAAAACGACAAACAGTAACTTTTTTTCAAGTGAAACAGGGAAATAAGTACATTAAGCAATGCAGATATCACTAGGGATCCACAGAAGCGCTGAAAAGCCGCGTTTTAGGTGGAATTAGCGTTTCAAGGAAATAACAAGCAAACAATAAGCATGCAAACAAAGTTAGATTCAGCAGGCCTGGATCTAGTCTATGCTACAGCAAACAAGGTGTACCAATTTCAGTAAGAAACAGTTCAAATATGCAGGCACTATAAGCCTTTAACCAGAAATTCCCAGCTCGGAAGGGCAGAGCCCAGCCTCTCCTCCCACAAGAGTGCAGACCACGAACCTTCTTAATGTAAAATAACTGGCCTGAAGCCCAAGTGCTTAAACCAGAACTAACACACTTTTAGAATAACAGACACTGAGCCCTCAATCAGCAGTTCCCAACTTAGAAGGATGTAAGCTACCTGTCCAGCCACCACAGTGCAGGCCACAAACCTTCCTAATGTAAAACAACTGGTCTGAAGCCCAAGTGCTTAATCCAAAAGACTTAGAATGATAGCTACACTTTAATCAAGTTACTACCAAGCAGTAATAAATACAATTGAATACTTTAAAGAATGCCTGGATTAGTGCTCAAGTTATACAAACAAAGCTAAATTCAGCAGGCCCAGATCCAGTCTATGCCACAGCAAACAAGGTGTACCAATCTCAGCAAGAAGCAGTTCAAACATGCAGGCACTATAAGCCTTTAACCAGAAATTCCCAGCTCAGAAGGGCAGACTCCAGCCTCTCCTCCCAGAAGAGTGCAGACCACGAACCCTCATAATGTAAAATAACTGGCCTGAAGCCCAAGTGCTTAAACCAGAACTAATACACTTTTAGAATAACAGACACTGAGCCCTCAATCAGCAGTTCCCAACTTAGAAGGATGTAAGCTACCTGTTCTGCCACTACAGTGCAGACCACAAACCTTAATGTAAAACAACTGGTCTGAAGCCCAAGTGCTTAAACTAAAAGGCTTAGAATGAGTTACACCAAGCAGTAATAAATACAACTGAGTACTTTTAAGATGACGCAAAAGCAAAATAAAGTAGGAAGAAACACAAATACAGTAAAAGCAGATGAAAGAAGAACAATTTTTTTTTTTTGAGTGAGCAAATGAGATGGGCCCAGGAGGAGTATCCAAGTGCAAATTTACAAGAGGGGCGGGCAGTTTCAAAGCCACCAAGATTAACACCAAAACAAAAACAGGGAGGGTGGGTAGGGACCTACTGAAAAAACTGAGTCATAACTTCCAGCTAGATATTGCTCAATGCAACACAAACAAATTCATTTAAATCGTGTATTATTTGAAAAAAGTGCAGATCAAGATTTACTTAACTTCACTTATACGTTCAGTTGATTGCATGCAGGTCTTAGCTGGCCAAAGCTCACAGTTTAAGCCTAAATGCAAATTACTCTGTGGAGTTCATAGATTAGTACTAAGCTAACTGCCCTTGCCAGCCATTTTAAGCCTAGTCAATTATCCCTTGTGAGACTCAAACCCTGCACCTTGTGTTTGTAAGGCAAACACCTTAACCATTAGGCCACCCTCCCACCATGTACATGTGAAAATGTTGTATATCTTCATAATTTGTTAAAAAAAAACATTAGTAGTATCTCCAGTATAATGTATTGTACGTGGACAGTTGCATTGCATTTTGTTTCCCAACCCAGTTTCGCACACCATGCCTATCAGTAATATGTTACTGTCTATTAAGAAATTTATAACAAATGACAAACGGTGACTAAATACCTCCTAGAAGGACATCTGAGACTTAACAGTCTTAGTGTAATGTCTTTACTTACCTAGCCCTTTATTGTGCCACTTATTAAATGGTTAGCTACTTAGTTAAGGAAGCCAGGCCAAGAAATGTCAGAGCATCATAACAAGCTATGGGTATCAAATGGAACTCTACAAAAAAAAGTGCTGTGGGGATGTGGCCATGATGGTGAGCAGTTAACAGCATCGTTTTTTTTAGCTCTGCTTCCTTTTAACATATCTGACAGTATTTTTATTAAAAAACTCAAATAGAACATTTCAAAACTTGATGGATTTATAACTGAACATCTGCTGAAAGATTTACTACAAATAAGTAACATGTCTGAAACTCTTAATTGCTTTTTCTTGTCAAGAAAACTAGAAAGAACTAATTGTCTCAGAATGAGCCACTCTAAGCCCAGTGTACAGGGCAGTACTATGAAAAAGATTATACATGCTATACTATGTAACATCAGTTGAGTTGTCTGTAAAGATAGATAACTTAGAAAGCAAAATGGACAATTTAAGGAGGAATGTGAAAAACAAGTTGAAGTACTGAGCGAATCTTTTAAACAACAATCATCACAAATCTTAAGTATAGAGGAGGTAACGTCTGATTTTGATAAAAGATTACTTGAAAATTAGGATAGTACTGAATTTCTTCTGAAACAAAACAACTTATTCAGGGGAAAATGGAACACTTAGAGAACAGATCTAGAAGGAATAACATTAGATAGGATTTATGGGATCCCTGAAAAAGAAATGGGAGACCGTATGATTTAATTCCTTAATGCCCGACTGCCTAAAACTTTGAACCTGCCTGAAGCTTTTTCCTTTGGCATCAAAAGGGCACATAGATCACTTTCTTAACTCATCTTTAAAAAAAAAAAAAAAAGCCTTCGCCAAGGTCCGTGATTATAAGATTTTTCTCAAGTCAAGGTAAGAATTTAGTTTTAAAAGCTGCATGGACTAATTATCCAGTTAAAATTAAAGACAATATTATAAGATTTGACAATGACCATTCAACATTAGTGATGCCAAAGAGAAAAGCATGTGTGTCACTTATTAAAAGCTTTAAGAAAAACATACTAAAGCACACATCTTGTTTCCAGCAAAAATAAGGATTCACCTTCCAGAAGGAAAGAAGATTTTTAACACCTTGGAAGATGCAATGGACTTTATACAGAAAAATAAAATTCTAGAAAAAACAGAAGTGGACTTGGAATCTATCAACTTCTTTGAAGAGAACTATAACAAAAGATGGTTGATAGACAAAAAAACAGTAAAAAAAACAAAAAACTGAAGGACAAATGAAAAATCAATGTTTTCTCGTTATCAAATCATTGTTGTGATGACACTTGTGTTAGGTGGCACACTTTCTGGTATTTTGGCATAGCTGAGTAGTGTATTAAGTATAAAACAAGATGAAACAAATGACACTAAAGAGGCATGTTAAGTTACATTCTGGGTTCTTAAAATAGTCCAGTAGTATGCTGATAGTACACTTGACATGCAATAGCACACAGTAAAATCATGCTATGTTATAAACAAAGTATAAAAATATAGCTTTATATATACATACGTTTCTATTGAAATTTTACCAAATAATTAGAGTAACATTCATACTTTTATAAGTTAAACCTGGATCACATATAGCTATCATTCTTTTCATGCAGGTTTATGTGCGGTGTCTCCTTTAAAAATGACAGCCTCTTTATATTAAATTTCTCATACAAATAGTGCTTGGTACTTGCCGAATCATTAAATGTTATTTCTTTGAGTGTAATGGCATTTTAGTGGTTAGGATACTTTGAGATAGTTTTTGTTGTTGGTTTGGAAAGGTTTGGGGGATTGAGGTGTAGTGTGTGTGTGTGTGTGTGTGTGTGTGTGTGTGTGTGTGTGTGTGTGTGTGTGTGTGTGTGTGTGTGTGTGTGTCTTGTATTCATTTGTGGGCATTTTCATGTGAATTGTAACTGATGGACTATTAATTTTCAAGCCCTTATCTCGAAAACCAGCTTGAAACAGCTTAGAATAATGAGCACTTTTGTGATGCTGGGAGAGTTTTCAAAAATTCTTAAGAACTGTCCAGGTTACCTCTAAAAGTAAATAATCATAATAATTTGAATCATATGCTGAGATGTCAAAGAATGCAAGTTAGATAATAAGAAAAAGACAGTGAATTGCATTCTAAACCACTTTTTCTTCTTCTTCTTTTCCCGGTTAGGGGGTTGCCACAGCGGATCACCTGTCCGCTCATGATTGGCAGTGGAGTTTTACAGTGTCGAGTTGCCAGCCCAGCGCCAACCTTCCAGTGAAGGCACACACACACTCATACCTAGGGCCAGTTTGGAGTGTCCAATCCACCTACAGCATGTCTTTGGGATGTGGGAGGAAACCAGAGCACCCGGAGGAAACCCACACGACCCCAGGGAGTAATGCAGACTACACACAGAAGGCACCCCAGCCGAGGATCGAACCCGAGAACCTCTTGCTGTGAGGTGACAATGCTAACCACTGCACCACCATGGCCGCCCAATTGCATTCTAAACCACTGTTGGTTATGAAATACTTCTGAATACTTGCAGTATACTAAAAGGGTAGTTTACACATTAGCCTATAAAATGACACTTCTGATTCAGAAAAAAAAAGTGTTTTTCTGTTATTGCCTCTCTTTTAATGATAACAAAACTTAATATCTCAGAGCAATTTATTATGGAAAGGTTGAATCTTAGATTTCACATAGCTGATTGGACACATATGGTATATGAATGTGAAGTCATCTCCCCTTTATAGAAAGAAATTAATAACTTCATTCAAGCTCTGTGGTTAGATGGATAAAATATTGCTGAATCTTCAGTTTTATTTAATGCTCCGATTCTTGAGATAATTCCAAAAACCCAAGTGCTGCTTCTTTGGTCTATTCTTGCTATAGGCAGAAAAGCAATTACTGAAAATTGGAAAAGTAAATGTACTCCCTCTAGTGTTGAATTAAGTAGTATGGCAAAAATGTTTGCAGTAGTGAATTGCATACTGTAAAGGTAAGAACTTCTAATATTACACATTAATGTAAATTTTGGCTTAAACTTAGACTTGCTTGAAAAGTAATTGTTGATATATATAACTTTGATGTATTGATTAGCTGTGGACCTATGTAAATAGTTATTTTTTTATAATTAATTTATAGGGTAGGGAGGTGGCCCTAAATGGTTAAGGGTGTTGCCACAAACAACAGGTGCAGGGTTTGGAGTCTCACAAGGGATAATTGGCTAGCTTTAAAATGGCTCAAGTAAAGGGGGTTAGCTTAGTACTAATAATATGAATGAATATTTTTTGTTTTAAAACCAAATAAAAAAGTAAATCCAAAGAGCGCACAAAGTAATAATTCAAGACAAAAACAACAAAGAAGACTAGCTTGGAACACCCTAAATGTACTTTATTTAGCGCTTTCATCCCACATTCAAGGACTTCATCAAATTTCTGATGAAGTCCTTGAATGAGGGAAGAAAGTGCTAAATAAAGTACATTTAGGGTGTTCCAAGCTCGTCGTCTTTGTTTTTGTCCAAATAAAAAAAGTGCTATAGGCACGAATTAATGTAACAGTTGCTGTCGTATTCTGGTTGTCCATCCAGCCTTTTGGTACAGTCTAAGGGAATATGTATTTGTCTGATTGTGACTGGATTTTGTCTGATGGATGGCTGGATAAGATGGAGAAGGAATTGTTGTAATGACCTGTTGTTTTTAAAGGGTAGGGGAATGACTTGCTCATATCATACTCTCTTTTAGAGGGAAGTGTGTCAGCATGGTCAGTCATCATGGAAATCTGTGCTCTGAGCTTTTCAGAGTCTCCCCTTTCACAAATGTTAAGTGAGGAATGAGTCATTTAATTTCTTTCAGTTTAAAATGTATATGTTAACCTGGCAGGTGAGTTAGTAGTCTACAGACCATTTTCAGCCACAATTTAGGCCAGAAAGGCAAGTGGAATACATTTTATGTCTACTTCAGAGTAGACTGTTCAATTAGTATGTTTTTAAGAGATGGGAGAAAAGTTTAGTACTTGGGCAAATCCAGAACAGATGAGGAGAACCTGAGAAGTCCGCATAGACAATTACAGATTTGGATTGAACCTTGGGCCCTGGAGATGTAAAATAGAAGCTGCATCATTTAACCCTCTTGCTTTCTCAGTCCTGCAGCCTTGATTGGAAGTCGAAAGGTTATGGCATGAGGGCAGCTGTCAGAATTACAGCCCACAGGTTAGCTGTATGTGTGTTTATGTATATATGGATTAAAAAATGTATATTTAGTTACACAGACATTTGCAGGCATATGTGAGTATCTGTGCATATATGTACACATGGATCTAGGTTAAAATAAATTACCATAAAGTTGAGTTGCAAAACGGCAAGACTGAAACAAAAGTATATATTCACAAACGTCCATATCATCGTAAATTTTCCACTGGTAGGTAAAAAATCGGCCAGTAAAGCTTAAAAAGGCAGACAAAAACAAATAAAACCCACCCAAGTAGAGGACTTCACCCCCCTTATGGAAGGCTGCTCCCCCACCCCCCAACTAAATATACAACTCCGAGATCTCACTACAGTGGAGAAAAGGGCAAAGTTCACCACATTGGCCAACTGACTCCTTTTGCGGTGAAAACTTACAATGATCTGGACATTAGTGAATGTAAACTTTTGTATCTTCCGTCTCGCCATTTTGCAGCTCGACGTTTTGGCTTTTCGAGAATTTAAAGTAGATCCATACACGCACATACTCCTATATGCATGTAATATCAATATCTAGTATGTCATATGTGAAATACTTTGAACTATAAATTCAGGGAAAGAGTTTCATGACAAGTGTTGAAACCAGAAACCTTTGATTATTGTTTTCTCATCCTACAGAACAAGATATGCCTACATATTTCATTTATTCATTTTTCCTGTCTATAGTTTGAGTTACTGTTTCATTTAAAGAGGCTATGTACGTATAAAAGCTTTTTGAATAGTACATTACATACTTTCCATGGATTTTCTTTTACTCCTTTTGTTATATATGGCAAAGAGTCCTTTTATTCAATAATCTTTTAAGTTTAGTCCAAGAATTTAAAGAAGTTATTATTGCGGTTCTTCCTTTAATTGTCAACATCTCCAATAAGTTTCAGTTGCAATGTTGTAAAATTCTTTCATAGTTGGTGTGCTTGTGCTTTTCCAGTTTTTTGTTATCACTTCCCTTGGGATTGTAAGAAGAGTCCGAAGAAGAGAGTAATCAACTTTTTTAACACACAAACGTACTGGTGCATTAAATAAAATCAATGAACAGCCTTCATCGTGTCAGTAGCAACTGTCTCCACTAATCCTGGCATGCAGTGGAGGAGGAGGACTTTGTAGTAAACTGTCACATACTTTACCACTATCAAAACATTGGGAAACATAAGGAAATGTTTTCAAATAGAAAGAAAAGAAAGCAATCCAAGTGTTGTCATACACTAAGTATTTTAAGGCAGGTTTCTGACTTCAGTTTGTTTTTTTCTTTTTCACTTACTGTGAACTGACTGCTTGACTGTGGTTTACATCATGGCTATAAACCAACAGGTAGTGGTTAAAATGTGGTTATTTACCATCTTTATTATGGCAGCTACTGTTACAGCTTTACATATCTTCAGGCTTGATTGTGACACAAGTACTGTCATAATTTTAGAGCTGGACACTCTATCACAGTAATTTTCTGTTCATTAGGCAATGAAGCAGGACCTGGTGATGCCAGTTGTGAAAACGGAGACTGGTGAAGACTACACAGGTGCTACTGTCATAGAACCTGTAAAAGGGTAAGTAAAGAATGTACTCTTCATTTTTGTTTTAGATGCAGTTCGTGGAATGTATTTTATCACTTGTTTTTTTGGTACATTACTGCCATGCATTATAAGTCAGGTTTACTCGCTCTCTTTTTCACATTGATTAATAATTCAGTGCATCTGTTTAGAGACCATGAACATTGATGGTGAAACTCTTTCATTTGTTGGCAACAGTGCTGTAACTTTTTTTTCAGAACTGGGGTTGTGTTTTGCATTTATACTTGTATTATATCATGGTTTAATTTATTGGACTTTAGCACTGCCTCAGATCGTTTGCATGCTAGTATGAGCTATCCTTGCTATTTGACTTTGCTATTTATTGGACAGTATATTGGCAGCTAATCTAATGGACAGTAGTATAACTGGCACTCTAAGGAAATGAAAAAAAAAAAAAAAAACTTTTCTACTTGAAAAATTATTTTAGTGAGAGGTCACACAACATTGACATATATCAACCTGATTGTGTCATTCAGTGGTCCCTTATCAGTTTTTTTGTGACAACTTGTACCAAAGCAGTTCACACCATTCTTGTAGACTGTCAGCAAGTTAAAGGAATATGCCAAAGACATGCTTGCCTTTTTTCTTTACTCAGTGTTGTGCATTGGCATTATGACATCTTACCCTACTCCTAATCTGCCCTGGTACAGTAGAGAGTTGATTATCCGAACATCTATTATCTGAAACGTCAGTTATCCAAACCAGCCTTCCAAAGTTTTTGGGTAGGAAAAATCATAAAGTCTGAAAATGTAAACATTATATGTATTCACTTGTTCATGTATTTTGAGCTTGTAGCCAGCTTGTGTGTGAAAAATATTCTTTATTGTCCACTGGAGTCAATGAATGGTTGAAAAGTGTATTCTTACAGAAAAAACAAGATTTTAGAAGTTTTTTATCTGGTTCAGTTATACATTTGATTATCCGAACTACCCTGGGTCTCAATTAGTTTGGATAATCGACTGTCTACTATACTGATTATTTGGCTTGCAGAACTCATTCCAGAAACTGGTTTATTGGCAATATAGTTGGACTTTCTTTTCTTGGACCAAAACAGCTTGTTCAATAAAATAGGCTGTACAATTAACAGAACTGAAAAAAAGATGTTCCCAATGACTGCAGATTTCATGCTGAGTTTTAAGTAAAATTAACTTAAAATCTATAATGATGAGAATGCAAGGTAGACATAAAACAAAAACTTGGCAAAATCATAGCAAAGTCTTCACTAGTAACAGCCTCGTCTTCCCACCACTGTCACAAGTGGAACAAACTCAGATCATGCGTCTTTACCTCTTTGCTCAAGAAATCTGGACAAAGCCTGAAATAATGGGGGGCAAAGGCCCAGAAATAGGAGCATATTTTAAATATTACTTGTGTAAACTTAGTTGCTAGAATAAAAGATTTGTGTTAGCATGCGTTTTCTAAAGGATATGACATTTGAAACTGAAATGTATGTTATTATTTAGTGACTCCAATCCTCAGTGATTTGCCAGAAAACCACAAATTTTATGAGGAACAGACTTAAAATATGAGGCAAAAATTTGGACATTATGCAAAAATCTGGACAATTGAGAGGTATGACTTGGATATACATATGGAGTATGTTTGGTAGAGAAATCAGTAAATGATATAGTAGTAGTTTTTCTTTTGTCTTTTCCCGGTTAGGGGTCGCCACAGCGGAACTCCGGTCTGCTAATGATTGGCAGTCAATTTTTATGGTGCAGAGGTGCCAGCCCAACCTTCAACGAAGGCACGCCCATTCATGCATGTCTTTTGAACGCCACTCTACCTCGGGGAGGACATGCAGACTCCACACAGAAGACGCTCCAGCCGAGAATGATACAGTGAACTTGGTAAATGTGACCAGTAAAAAATAGTTTGAAGTAATGGGGAATGCTGCTTGTTTTATTTACTTTTTATTGATGGTTAGAAAGCCAGCTACTTGATGTTGAAACATTCTCATTACTTAGTAAAAGAGTTTGGATTTGGTGACTACGACCATTTTTCTATTTTTGTGGTATCAGGAGATGTTCATCATTTGAGCACTTCTGCAGTAACCTTAGCTGTTTAGGTTATAGTCCGCTTAAGATACAACAAATGGCCAGTATCCAGAGCTTAATGGCACCTTTCACAGTCCCAAACTGTTATTATGAGCAAAGCTGAATAAAAATAAATGATGTGAACACAAATCCCTTTAGAGATTCCCTGCTGCCAATGAGCACTTCTCTTGTGGACTTTCGAGGATCAGAGGTCAGCTAATGGTTTTCCATTGCTAGGCATATAAGTTTCATTTGGGGAGACTTCCACATTTTATTTTTATTATAGAAGCTTAACTTTTTTTTTCTGTGAACCCAAGAGTAGGACCACACCAAAGTAAAACTGCATAGACAAAGAACCAGTTGTGGTAATATAAGTATGCAAGCTAGTCCACTCGTTTATCAGCAACAGAAACAGCTTTAATATTCTTATGTTACCACAACTCTGGTTCTTTATCTTTGTAACTGTCTTCTGTGACATAACTTTATTAAAGCTAAGAGAGAGAATTTGTATGGACTGTCCTGTAACTTTCAGATGTCCTTCTGTTTCACTGTTGCAATATTCATTACATTAGGGATCCTTTGCCAAGGGTGGCCCGACGTCTGGCCAGTATACCAAAGCCTTAGGTTGCTTTAAGGTATGCCGTGCATCACACACATGCTTCTTGTGTAGCATAGGGCATAAAGATGACATCCAGACCTACCATCCTCATAACTTCTTTGCCATCAGTCTGAATACCATTTCTTGATAGTCAGTCTGAACCCTTACTGGTTCACCAAGTAATTGCAGATAAATGCCCCACTGGGTTTTCTTTTTTTTCTTTTTTACTTATCTTTATTTTATTGTTGCGTGTGGGGTCTCATGTCATTCATGAAGGGTAGATGCCAATGTGGGAGACAGATTCCCCATAAAGACTGCCACAAACAGTGTCTGTTTTGCCTTGGTGCCTCGCATTGCCATATGTCCTATTCCATCTGTCAGGCTTTTATACCTAAAACCCTGCATAGTAGACTTTTCTTCTTTGGCGCTTTATCTTGAAAACTAGTGTCTTAAGCTTCTTGTGAAAGACACGATGGAGGGAACTTCCCACTCTAAGGGACAGCCATCATTGAAGAAGGCCAAGAAACCTAGGCCAAAATTGTCTGCTGTTCAGTCTCCGCTGGACATCTCTCCTGAGATGAGTGAATGCCCAGAGGTTCGCCCAGCTTTATCGTTGGATTCCTCCATCTTAACAGAGTTGGAGGCTAGCAGGGATTTGACTTTAAGCACATCCAAGGAGGCATTGCAGATGTCTGTTTTGGATGTTCAGGGGGAACCATGGCTGATTATCTCCGAGGGGCCTAGGGGTGTTCCTCAAATATTATTCAAAGAAGTCCCTTCCACCATTAGTGAATGTCGTCCTGGGTCAGAGCCTACCAAATTTTTTAAGGCGGATCTCCCACTGAAGAAAAAGCAAAAGACTAAACGTATTATTCCAGCTCCTAGGGATCCACAGACTGAATGGGAGGCCTATACTCAGGACTTCTTTAGTGCTTTGATGACATTCAAATCTCCTCAGAGAGTTTCTGACCCCCCCCCCCCGGTCCTTGACTCCCGTAAAAAGACCCAGGGAATAGGATTCCTCTGAGGAGGAGTTGAATTCATATGAGGAATCCCTTGCTTACTCTTCTCAGATTCCATCTCCTTTGGACTGTGGATCAGAGGAAGAGGAATCTACCAGTCCCAATACTCCATTTGAAGAGATTTCCTCTGGGGACACTATCTCCAGCATGATGAAGTTCTTTAAATAGGATTGTGCTTGGGCTTCTGAGGTTCATAAAAGATGTTATGAGTTGCTGCACATGGATTCTCCTAAACCCTCGCTGTCTGCGCTGTTTTGTCCGCCTTGTTGGATACATTTTCCAATGCTTCTAAGGCGCCAGACTCTCAACCCCCTGCTCCAAAGAAACCTGATAGATTCTGTAGGGTGCCTGAGGACTGTAAATGTTTGTATAAGTGTCCTTCTGCTGATCCCTCAGTTTGTGTCTGTAGCTTCTGGCAAGCCCTCTCAATTGCTTCCTTCTCCCAAGTTATTGCTCTCTGATAAAGATATTAGGCCTATGGAAAGGCTAGGCAAAAAGATTTATACCCCTGGCTTTTAGGGCTGTTAATTATCAGACCCATATGTCCAGGTATTTGTTGGCTGTCCTAATAGCCTATCAGGTTATTTCTGATTTTCCAGTCTCTGAGAGTAAAACGTCTGCCCCTTTCCCCATTAGGGACTTAATCCCAAGTGGCTTGTCATTCCATCAAGTATAATTGTGATACAGCAGATACTTCTTCTAGGGCTGCTGCTTTTGGGTCAGTGATGAGAAGTTGTTGTTGACTTCAGCTTCAACCTTTGTCTGATTATATCAAGGCTATGTTGATGGATGTCCCTCATGGTAATGAACACTTGTTTGGTGAAGCTGCTGCTGCTATGTTTAAGTCCCTTCAGGATAAGGGCAAGGGTTTGTGGGAACTTAAACTTCTGTTTGTTTCTCCTTTGCCTAAATTTCAGAGAAACTGTCCCAATAAGCCAGCCTTTATTTGCAGGCAATCTCACCCTCATCCTAAGCGTAAAGTGGATGGCAAATGGGCTCCTCCTACTAAGGCTACTCAGACTTCTGTGCCTCAGAAGTCTCCTTTTCCAGATAAACCAGGCACTGTCTGACACTTTCCTCTCTCTCTTCGTCTTTGTCTCTCTGTCTCTTCCTGTTAGGCTACAGATTACTCTGGATTCCTGGGTCCTGTCCATTATTCGTCAGGGGTATTTCATGGATTGGAAAACCCTTCCCCCATTTTATGGGTATTCCTTGGGTCCCCTCTGGAACAACTCTTCTTTCCAGGCGTGCTTCGGGATCCTCTGACTCGGATTAGTATTTAAGAGGTGCCTGTGTCCTCAAGGGGGAAGGGTGTTTTACTCCAGGATGTTTCTAGTACCCAGATCATCTAAGCTTTTTTCTGTTAGTGTCCTCCTTTCGAATGTTGTCCCTTCAAACTTTGTTCCCTCCTTTGCTTTCTCAGGCTTATAAGGTGCCTCTGGATCCCAAGGATGCTTAAATCCATATCCCGATTCATTCCCTTTTGAGGAATTTTTTACTTTTCTCTGTTGCTCCTTGGCATTTTCAGTTCTCTGCTTTGCCCTTTGGCCTTTCTACTTCCCCAAGGATATTCACCAAATGCCTCACTTCTATGATTGCCTTTTGCAGGTTTCAGGAGATCCAACCATTTCCTTACTTGAATGACCTTATTTTTCAGGCATCCTTTCCTTAGATCCAGTTGCAAAATCTTCACTTTGCTGTTTCTCTTCTGCAAAGCCTGGGGTTCACAATAAACTTAGTCTTTCTTTTCTGACTCCTTCTCAAGACCATGTTTTTCTGGAGTGCAGGATACAGACCGTGTCTGTTGCCATCCCTACCTCCTCCCAACACCTTAACACTCATTTCCTTCTTTCAAACTCTTCTTCCTCTGGCCTCTATAACAGCCGGGGAGTTTGAGAGCTGTGAGGTTCATGGCATACACCACCCTTGTGCTTCCTGTGACCAAACTCTACATGAGAAAGTTTCAGTGAATGCAAGTTCTCTTCTATCGTTCTCAAGAAGGAACTTCACTGGTGGATCCAGCAAGTTCTCTCCCTTTTCATCCTCTTTTCCCTCTCAGGAGCTGTTCCCACCCCATTTCTGAAGCGTCTGTGAAGTGGCTTTTGGCTACTAAAGGTGTAGGGGTTGAGGTCGCCTCTTCAACGGAAAGACCACATCAATGTCAAAGAGATGAGCTGTTCTGCTGGTGCTTCAGGCTTTTCATCCAGTTTTCTCCCCAGGACCTCTCAATGTATTTACAGGCAGTAAGTAACACAGTGATGTTGGTATATAAAAGGACAAGATAAGAGGACAAGATTTTATCGTCTTTGTTGGTTGGCACTCCTAGTGTGGGATCTTGCTATCCAGTATGAAGTGATTCTTCAGGCAGTTTACATTCCCTCAGGTCAAAACATTGTGGCAGACACTCTCTAAGCAGGTCCTTAACTCATTCCCACAAACAAATGCTTCACAGGGATTTGTTTCTGGACATTGTCCACCAGTGGAGTACTCCTCAAATAGATTTTTGATAACTTATTTTATTCTGTGCCAGAGTCCCAGGTCATTGGGTTTGGAAGGTGGAAGCCCTATCTTTTTCTTGGAAGGGGATGTTTCTTTATGCTTTCCCTCCCCTTCCCCTCATTCCAAAAGTCCTGCTCAAAATTCAAGAGGATGCTCCCAAAATCTGATGACTTCCTTTTGGCAGAGATGGCAGTGGTTCCCTTTTCTGCATTTAACCAAGGGCAGTCAACACAAATTATCTCACATGGTGGACCTACTCTCACAGGATGTGGGATCTTTCATCCATTCCCCACCTGACCTCTCTTCAACTGATACTGTGGGTGATAGGATTTTGATTCTACATAAACACATTTTCTGATTTTGATTCTACATACACACCTTTTTTTTGAGGATGTGCTTAGGGTCTTACAGGAGGCTAGAAAACCCAATACTAGGAAATCCTACTTATCCTAATGGAAGAGGTTTTCTGCTTGGTGTCTTTCTCGTAACCTGGATCCCCTTTCTGTGGATGTTACTCTGGTTCTCTGTCATCTTTGTGAATTGCTCACTGCTGGGTTGGCTTATCCTTCTGTTAAGGCCCACTTGCCAGCTGTCTCTGCTTGTCTGCCTTTATCTCCTCTTTTAGCATCTAGATTTGAAGCTAAGTAATTCCTTAAAGACATCTTTTATATTAGACCTCCCAGGAGGGGATCCCTGGGATCTAATTTTGTTTTGGAAAAATTGACTGGTTCCTTTTGAGCTTGCAGCTTCAGCTTCCTTGCAACGTTGCCCTTAGAAGACTATAATTTTGTTGGCCCTTATTTCTGCCAGACGGGTGTCTGAGCTTCAGGCCCTATTGGCTTGTCCTCCTTTTTTGCTTTTTCATAAGGACAGGGTGTCCTTGCGTACTAATACTTTTTATGCCCAAGGTGGTAAATGAGTTGTCCCTTAATCAGTCTTTTCATTTGCCCACTTATTTCCCTTCTCCACAATCTGCCATTGAAAAGGTGATGCACATGTTGGATATGCATAGACAACTCTAATTTTATTTGGATAAGGCTAAGACTGTTAGGAAATCTGATCAGCTCTTTGTTTCCTTTCATCCTAGGTCCTTAGGATTGGCTGTATCCAAGCAAACTATTTCTTCTTGGATGTCAAAATCTATTTCTTTTTGTTTTTCCTTTCAAGGTACAGTGGATATAAAAAGTGTACACACCCTTGTTAAAATGCCAGGAATTTGGGGTAGAAAAAATGAGATCACAATAAATCATTCCAAAACTTTTCCCACCTTAAATATGACCTATAACCTGTACAATTCAATTGACAAACATCTGTTAGGGGAAAAAATGGGCAATAAGCTGGTTGCATAAGTGCACACCCTTAAACTAATACGTTGTTGAAGCATGTCACCTGGGAGACATACATATATCCCCCCCCATTGTTTCTTTATGAATTACCTATCCAATCTTTCTTCACAATCCCCTCCAACCTCCCCTGATCGACTCCCACAATCATCATGCAATATTTTGTGTGCTCCATTCCTTCCTTAACAGCAGCCTCCGTTATAGATTCCACCAAAAACCCCACCAGTGCTGGTGCTTTGCTTAGGATCTTCCTATTTATTACTCCCTGCCTGCACTCTGATATCAATCCTTGATAGGGAAAGCAATCTCTAGCCTGCAGTCTAAATAAATTCTTGGCCTCCTCCCCTTCTGCTACACTTCCGTCTTTAATTATATACTCCCCGTACTTTGGTTCCCCTGCCAGTCTTCTCCAATAAACTCCAGCCCCCTCTTGCCTATTGTCTGCTTCCTTAATTGCAGTCATCCCTATCAGCAGAATCTTCCTTTGCCACTCCCCTGCTGGCCCAGTTCTCAGAACACTTAATGCTGGTGTATGAATATAACATTGTGCATGGTTATCTCCATTCCCTTCAAGGATCTGCATCCAGAATCCCAGCAGTCTCTCTACGATGTCCTTCAAGGATGCATCTGCAGTCATAACATATGGGTTGTCCTGCCTCAGGCAGCCCTTCGGTCGGCCGGATTCCAAAGTCTGGGTCTGGCCTCGGCTGATGTCGCACTTTCCCCGACGTCAGAGCGTCTGGGGTATAAAAGCATCAGCCGACGCCATTTTCCTCAGTCTTTCTTGCCGCGCGGTGCCCGAAGCAGAAGCTGTTCGCAAGTGCCGGTCGGTCAGATCCAGAGATTTCAGCTACCGAAGACTTGAAAAAAGCTAAGTACCCCGTTGGGGACTCTTTCTTGCCTCAGCCGATGTCAGACAAAGTAAATAATTGTTTAACTTGTGGGAAACAAATACCTCATAAGGATTTCCATTCTTACTGCCTTCCTTGCTTAGGCCCAGACCACGACGTATCGGCCTGTTTAGCCTGTGCCTCCTTCAACCGACGAACTCTTAGACGTCGGTCGGAGTTTGCAGAGGAATTTTTTGGAGCCGATTTTGCTTATAAAATGCCGTCGGAGACTCCGACTTCGCATATGGTCAAAAAACGCAAGGAAAAGGACAGACACTCGCGGCCCGCGGTTTCGGCTGAAACCACGGCTAGGCCTACCGCGAGTGTCTCGGTTTCGGCCGAAACAGAGTCCACGGCGATTCCTTCTTCCGAAACCATACTTCCGACCGCCGAGGCCCGAGAGGCCCCGACTGAGTCGGCTTCAGAACTACCTACCGAAGCTAGTGTTCAGGATTTGTCCGACTCCATACCTTTGGACATTTCTACCCCTGCACGTGGGGCTGCTAGGCCCCCAGCTTCTATGTCCATTAAGGCCTTCTCTAGGGCTAAAGCTGCCAAACTTTCAAAAGCTTTGCCTGCCAAATCTACACCCCAGAGGCCTTCCTCTAGTTCACAGATCCTCAGCCTGGCTGAGGACCTTATTTCCTTAATTAGGGGTTCACAACCTTACCCAGACAGGGCCTCTCAACCTCCTCCAGACAAAAGGCCCAGGACTGACCCCTCTGAACCCCACTCCTCAGATGATTCCACGGATGGATCTGAGTTGTCAGACCACCAGGAAGGGGCTTACTCGCCTTATGAGGATTCAGATGCAGAGGAATCTATCCCTTCGGCCTCCCCTCCTGAAGAGTTTTCCTTTGGGGAGACTTTACACTCCATGAGAGAACACTTTCAGTGGCAAGGTCAGGATTTCTCTGATTCTAGAAAAAGATTACGGACCTTTTTGCATTTGCCTCAGCATAGGCCCTTAGCTATACCTCTGGTTCTAAATGTAATTGATGATGTGTACAATGATGTCAGTACAGCCCCTGATACTCTTCCTCCGGCCCCTGCCAAACCTGACAGATATTACAGGGTCCTGGATTCTCATTTCCATCTGTATAAAGCCCATTCTGCAGACACATAAACTATTTCTCAGGGCCCTAAAGGGATTGCAGCCGCTACTGCAAAAAATCCCCTACCCTCTGATAGAGAGTCTAGAGCTTTAGAGAGATGGGGTAAGAAGGTGTATACATCTGCAACTCTTTCTGTCAGGGCATTAAACTGTCAATTCCATATGATACAGTACCAAGAGTATTTGTTAGATGAACTGAATAAGGAACTTTCTTTTCCTGAACCCCTAGACCGTAAATCTCTTCAGGATTTGGTACATAACTCACAACAGGTTAGTAATCATTTCTTAAAATGTGGCTATGATGCACTGGAGGCTTCATTTAGATCAGCTATGACTGGGGCAGTTATTCGTAGGCATGCCTGGCTGAAGGAGCAATCTTTGCCAGACCATGTCAAAGTTAAACTCCTCGATGCTCCAATGGAGAAACAAAATTTATTTGGCTCCCCTGCTCAGGAGATTCTAAAAAAGGTTGAAGAAAAAGCAAAATCTGTGCAAACAGTTAAAGATTTCCTGCAAGTTCAACCACCGAGATTCAGCAGAAACTGGCCTACAAAGAATTGGTCCTTTCCAGACTCGGACAGAGTCCAGAGAGGCAGGAACAGGCGCTCTAGAGGCAGAGGTCAATCGAAGGGCTCCTACAGAGGCGGTCAGTGGCAGCCTGCCAACCAGAGGAGTAGTGCAACAGCTACAACAACAACCACTACTACAGGACAGACTCAATGACTTGACTCTGATTCCGCCTACCAGGGATCAACTGGAAGCACCCTTGGGTGGAAAGCTGGCTTTATTCTCAAAAAACTGGCATTATATTACAAAGGATACATGGGCATTGCAAATAATAGACAAAGGATACAGGTTTCACTTCCACACTTTGCCAAAAAGAAACGGAATGCCAAACCTTCCACCAAATCAGAAGGCAGAGGCTTTAAAACAAATCAGCAATTTACTTCAGATGAAAGCTATAGAAAAGGTACCATGTTCAGAACAAGGCCAAGGATTTTACTCCAGACTATTCCTTGTACCAAGAAAAGAAAATCAATGGAGGCCTATTCTCGACCTGTCCGCGATCAACACTTATCTCATTGTGCCAAAATTCAAAATGCTGACCCTACAGCAACTTCTTCCCATGTTGGGCAAGGAGTCTTGGCTGGTGACTCTAGATCTCAAGGAGGCATACCTGCACGTCCCTATCCGACCAAGTTGCAGAAGACACCTCAGATTTCTTGCAGGATCAGAGCATTATCAATTCTCAGCATTGCCCTTTGGCTTATCTACTGCACCCAGAGTATTCACGAAATGCCTGGCATCAGTAGTTGCACATTGCAGACTACAGGGAATTCAAATTTATCCATACCTGGACGACTGCCTAATACAAACGGACAACAAGAAGAAACTGTTAAAGGACTTGGCCTATGCCATACACCTGTTACAGGCCTTGGGATACACAGTCAACATCCAAAAGTCAAGACTAGTACCATCCCAAAGGATCACCTTCTTGGGTGCAGATCTGGACACAAACACCCAAATGGCCATTCTCACAGAAGAAAAGCAAAAACAACTTCCAGATTACTTCATGATCTTGACAAGACAAACTCAGCTAACTGCAAGGAAAATCCTGCAGGCCCTGGGTTACATGGCATCCTGCATAATTCTAATCCCACATGCCAGACTGCATATGAGGAAATTACAATGGTACCTAAGGAGTGTATGGTCTCAACACAGTCACAGTTTAGAAACCATGATACCAATCATTCCATGCCTTCAAAAGGAATTCCTGTGGTGGGCTCAGGCCTGCCAGTCCAACAGAGGGTTGCCTTTCAACAAACCAAAAGCAAGGCAGACCATCACCACAGACGCCTCGGACCGAGGATGGGGAGCACACATGGAGGACAAATGCATCCAAGGCCTATGGCCTCAAGGGCAGCTAAGCATGCACATAAACCAAAAGGAAATGCTCGCAGTGAGGCATGCAATCGAGGCATTCAAACTCTTCCTCCAACAAGGACATCTGTTAATAAGGACAGACAACACCACGGTCATGTGGTACATAAACAGGGTGGCACACATTCTTACCCGCTATGCCGGATGGCTATGAATCTGTGGGATCTATGCCTGAATCTCAATATCCAACTACAGGCCCAATTCGTGCCAGGGAAAGAAAATGCACTGGCGGACAGCCTAAGCAGAACTACTATGGATGCACACGAATGGATGCTGCACCCAGACATCTTCAAGCTCATACAAAGACATGGGGAATGCCGGAGATAGACCTGTTCGCCTCCCCACTCAACCATCAACTGAAGGCATTCTGCTCAAGGACATACCACCCACAAGCTTGGAGGGTGGACTCTCTCTCTTTCAGCTGGAAAGCCCTAACAGTATATGCCTTCCCACCTCTCCCATTGATGCACAAGGTTCTACTGAAAATCAGGGAGGAACAGCCAAAAGTGATACTAATAGCTCCGGACTGGCCAAGACAACACTGGTATCCACTATTGAGAAACATGTCTCAGGCAAAATCATGGCCTCTCCCCCTATGGCCTCTTCTTCTAACGCAGAACAATTTCAAGACCCTGCATCCCAACTTGAAAACATTGCAGCTAACTGCCTGGAAAATTCCTTAAATCCCAATCAAACTGTTTTATCTCAGAGGGTAAAGGACATTATCCTGGAGGCTCGCAGGCCTTCCACAAGGAAGACATACTCAGCTAAATGGAAGAGATTTCTTATTTGGAGCACATCAAAGGAGACAGATGTCACAGTGGGAAACCTAGCACATATCCTAGAATATTTAGCAGAATTGTTCCACAATGGCCTGTCCTATTCTTTCATTAAGATTCATGCTTCAGCAATTTCAGCAGAATACAATGTGGATCCACCTATCTTCTCACACCCTCTCCTCAGACGATTTCTGAGAGGGATCAAAAATGTTAAACCTCCAATAAGACCCTCTCTACCTGCCTGGGATCTCAACTTTGTGCTGGAAAAACTGACACTACCTCCTTTTGAACCAGCAGCATCAGCGGATCTACAGTTTCTATCTTGGAAAACTGCATTCCTTCTGGCAATCACTTCAGCAAGAAGAGTATCTGAGTTACAAGCATTTATGGCAGTGCAACCTTTTCTTATTTTCCACCAGGACAGAGTGTCGCTAAGAACCAGTCCTACTTTTATGCCAAAGGTGGTATCTAGGGTATCCTTGAACCAAGCTATTCACTTGCCTACGCTCTTCCCTAATCCACAGAACAAAGGGGAAAAACTTTTGCACACCCTGGATATACACAGACAACTACGCTACTATTTGGACAGAACAAAAACTAGCAGAAAAACTGACCAACTTTTTGTAGCATATGCAACTGGGGTGCAAGGAAGAGCAATTTCCAAACAGACAATTTCAAAATGGATAGGAAATTGCATTCGCTTTTGCTACTCCTTTCATGGAAAGACAGTTCCTGAAAATATCAGGCCTCACTCCACAAGGGCCACGGCCACCACTACAGCCTTCCTACGGGGGCTGGCTACCAAGGACATTTTAGAAGCTGCTACTTGGACCCCCATTCATACATTTGCCAAGCATTACAATCTACCTTTATACTCTAGATCCAGAGCAGGGTTTGCAACTGCAGTCTTGCAGGGGATCTTAACTACACCATCCTTTTCTTAGTACCTCCACCCCCAGATTGGCTATGGTATTCTACCCATATGTTATGACTGCAGATGCATCCTTGAAGGACATAGTACAGTTTTGTACCTACCATAAATGTAGATGTCCGATAGGTATGCATCTGCAGTCAGGATTACCCTCCCTCCTTCCCCTCTTTGGTATTCCTAGGGTGCTTACCCCTCTTTTAGATAGCTGGGGGACTCTATTATGGTGTATTTGTTTATTCATGTAGATAATTTGCAAATGTTTTTCAGCATTTATCCAAATTTAGCCTTCCTAGAGGGCACCTGGCATCTGGGGCAAGAAAAACTGAGGAAAATGGTGTCGGCTGATGCTTTTATACCCCAGACGCTCTGACGTCGGGGAAAGTGCGACATCAGCCGAGGCCAAACCCAGACTTTGGAATCCGGCCGACCGAAGGGCTGCCTGAGGCAGGACAACCCATATGTTATGACTGCAGATGCATACCTATCGGACATCTACATTTATGGTAGGTACAAAACTGTACTTTTCCTGAGCTTCCCCCCTGCTTCATCATCATCCCCCTTCACCCTAAACCATAGATTTCTGCTTGTGACATGCATAGGAGCCCCCAACTGTATAGCTTCAAAACACCCTTTCAAACTGGGCAATCCCAAATCGCCCCACTCTATTGGAAGAATCAGCCCATCCTACCCGTCTTCTGCCACCTTCCTCTTCCTGTCAAAACCCGTCGGCTCTTTATTAATTGCTATCCAAAACTTCTGTGGTCGATAAAAATATGCCTGACCAGTGTATAAAACTAAAGTGACTAAAAACTGCCTGTATCTTGCCAAACTTTTATAAAATCGTGACAGAACATAAAGCTTTCAGAAGTTCTGATTACTTATTAATTTGTTATGAAGGTAAAAAGGACAACTTGTGTCAGAGCAGACCATATCCAAATGGTTATTGCATGTTGTTTCCATTTTTTTATTCCCATCAAAACAGGGCAATTGCACTTCCTACCAGAGCCATGGCTTCATCGGTGACTTTTTGGAAAGTTTGATTCGAGAAATATTCTCGATGCAGGAGTTTTCTCCCCTCAATACATACCAAAAGCAGTACAAACTAGATTGCTTTTCAGATCTAGAGCAGGCTTTGCTAGGGCCATTCTCCAGGGGTTTCCTGTACCCTTCTCCATCATCATCCTCCCAGTCCTTATAAAATGTGGTAATGTAACCATATTGCTTAGGCTAGTGCAGCTGATCAAATGCTGAACATGGTACAGCGGTGTAAGTAAACTTACCTTGACAGTGTATTGCTTAATGATTACTGCTGTAGTAACTGCTTTCTCTCTCTACAGTACTTATTTTCTGTATAATTTTATTGCCAGGGTGAGGAGTTAGATTTTTCTTTACCTAGCATCGACCTTTATCAAGACTGTAACCTCCTTCTCTGTTGGCATGAAAGCTTTGAAGGGCGTGCCCCCCAAACCATTGATTTTATTCAGCTCAATTCGAGCTTATAACATTTGGGTATATGGAAGGTGCCCTTAAGCTCTGGTAGCTGGCCATCTGTTATATCCTATGCCGGATGTAATCCATACAGCTAAGGCTACTGCAACAGTGACCATTCGAGCATCTACTATTCTGGCAAGTTTACTTACACAATGGTACTTTTTTTTCCCATTTTTTTTGTAAGAAGTACAACTTTAGGAATACATTGCTTAAAGAATGATGGCAGTACTGTGCAAAATTGTTTTCGGAATTCTGCCATTTCTTACCCATGGCCTCTCTTTGAAATGCTGTAATGGTGATTCGGACCCAAAACATGTGAGGGGGTAACTCCTACCATACCTGCAGGGTATTCTGAATTTATTAACCTTGTAATGCATATCAGCTATGCTGGCGTTAAGTAAAGGTTGTGGCATATTTTGTAACATGAATGTCAGAAAAGGATGAGGAGTTTCCTTGTTCTCTATCTAAGGCAAAGATGTAGCGGGAGTATCACTAGCGCCTCTCAGTCCTGGGTCAGCAGCAGGACTTAGTTTAATATGTTAAACATTGCCAAGGTACTAGCCAATTATCTTTTATTCTTAATTCTCTGCCAAGTGAGCTTCCTTACCAGATTTCTCTTGCTTTCAGCAAATATTGGAGAAAAGGCCCCCTGTGTGTATAAAAAATTAGATCTGCTGTCCTTTTCATTTGTTTCTCAACCGATAGGCTTGGATGTGTATTCTGATCCGACTCGGACACTTCTACTAAGTCATCAGATCCAAAAAGTCTTGAGCTCCTCCCTTTACCCATAATGCCCAGCCAACCTAACATACCTCAGATCTCATTTGCTGCCATTAGCTGCAAACATGGATCCCTCTGCTATCGAGCATTTTTTTGAAATTTTTGCAGTTACTGTAGCTTGTTTGGCATGAGTTGGTTTAATTTTTTAGCTTTTACTTCTTATATTCTTACCTCCCTCCTTTAAACTTTGAGCTAAAGTTAGCTGATTTCTGTTCATTTTTTAGCTACCATTTTCCGTATCCTTTCCAGTACTGTAGATCATTGAGTGTATTATTCCTACTGAGCCATTGTAGCTAGGATAGCGTCGCTTTCCTACTTTGGACACAATAGAGGAGTCTTTGTGGGTTTTGTTTAAGCAGTTTTATTTTATACAAACACATCACGATAGATGCTTACTGACTTTAAATTAAGTAACTATATACAAACTAACTGCTGTATTCATGCATGCTCACTCCCTTGCTGCATTCTCAAAATGGCACTAAGAATGTCATGTGCTTGATATTTATACGTGCACTCTCAGCCTTTGATATGCTTCTTTAAAGGTACAGCAATTAGCATGTGCTCCCTGATCTGCATCCTCCCTCTTGAAAAAACAGAACATGCAATGTTATGGATATTTTGACATGCAGATATCATAGACAATTATCAGTCATGCATTATTGCAAGATATAATACATATATATATATATATATATATATATATATATATATATATATATATATACAGTTAAGTCCATGTTGCTGCATATTTCACACTGGGCTTAGATATGTGTCCATAATGTGTGATATATAATTGGGAATTTGGCTTAACTACTGGAGCAGTCTCCGAAAAATGTTCGATCTGTGATTTACTTGGAACAGCTTCAGGGATATAATCAGAGGTAGGAATACCCTCTGGGATGGAAACAATAGTTGGCTGTCTCTGAGATTTAGAGTCTGAGTCGCTATAACAATGTTGTGATGATGATTCTGGTAAAGGTAACAGATGTTTATGGTTTTGCCTGTACTGTGTACCTTCCAAGTCTATAAGGTAGGATCTCTGTTCAGGACGTTTGCCAATAACTTGCCCTATGTTGTCAAAATCATTTTCTGTTTGAACTCTGACAGTTTCTCCTTCCCTTAATGAAGAAAGAAGTTTGCTTGACTTGTACGATGATTCTGGATTCAATGTTTCTTAAATAATTTGAGCCTTGATATTCTTATTATTTTTTGCTTTAGGCTTTAGTAGATTGGTAGGAATAGGTAGCATAGTTCTTGTTTGCCTGGAAAGAAGTAGTTGAGCTGGAGATCCAAGAACATCTTCACGAAGTACATTCCTCAGGTTAAGCAGATTTAAGAAAATGTCTGAATTGTCACGTCTTGACATTTCAAGTAGCTGTTTTGCACTCCGCACAGATCGCTCAGCCAGACCATTTGACTGAGAATACTCAGGACTGCTGGTAATGTGAAGAAAAAACAATTCACTTGCAAATTTCTGAAACAGCTGGCTAGTAAATTGAATACCATTGTCAGAAATAACTTTGTGTGGACTACCATGGACTGAAAAATGACGTTTCAGTTTAGTAGTAACGGTAGTAGATGTTAGATTAGGGAGTATATCAATCTCAAACCAATTTGAATAAGAGTCTACCAATACCAAGTAGTGTTGATTGTTCCACTTGGATATCAGTGGCAACTGTCGACAAAGATAGTTTAGCAACTAGATGTAGCTGAAGTGGGTTTTTTTGCAGGTGCAGTCTATTACTGTTGCATACTGAACAAGAACAGAGTACGTTGTCAGTGTCTTTCAGTAATGAAGGCCAAAATGCTAATTCTTTCACTTGCCTCTAGGTGGATGCGGAATCTTGGTGACCACAATGTAAAATCTGGATGTACTAATGTTGTAAGGAAGCAGGAACAACAATTTTAGAACCTTTGAAAATAATGCCATCTTCCATCAACAGCTCATCTCTGTAAGGAAAATAGGTTTGCAGTTCAAGTGGTACATTAGATTGGTTGATGGCCATCCATCATTAAGGTAGTGACCAAGCATTTGCAAAATCGGATCAGTCTTAGTGTGATTTCTCAACTCATGAAGCCTAATGATAGAAGAATTAAGCACTGCCATCACATCAAAGTTAAAATTCTCTGTGTCAGGCTGTTCTGTTATATTCCTGGGCAATCTGGATAAAGTATCAGCCAGGTAGAGTAGTTTACCTTTTGCCAGGTAGAGTAGTTTACCTTTTGTCTAGACCATTTTGAAGTTGTACTTCTGCAATTTGAGAATCATTCTTTGTAACCGTGCTAGAGCTGAATGCATAGGCTTCTTTAGAATAGTAACTGGAGATTGGTGATCAGTCCCAATCTGAATAGCTTGACCATAAATATAATCATGAAACTTGGAACATGCAAATACTATTGCTAAAAGTTCTTTTTCTATTTGAGCATACCGCATCTCGGTTTTTGTAAGTGTTCTAGATGCATAGGCTACTGGTCTGCCCTCTTGAAGTATAACTGCTCCTAGACCAAATTTTGAAGCATCACAGGAAAGAGTAACTGGGTTTGTTCACATCATAGTATCTTAATGTAGGTGGGGTGGTAATTTTCTGCTTGACCTCTTCAAATGAATTCTGTTGCTTCTCTAACCATGACCATGCAACATTTTTGTTCGTTAGCTCTCTTAAAGGTGCTGTCAACTCACTGAAGTCTGGTATAAACTTGCCTAAATAGTTGACCATGTCTAAGAAATGTTGTAGAGCTTGAACATTGCTGCTGACATCTCAAGAATGGCTGCTTGCTTGGTCAGGTCTGGTCTCAAGCCAGTACTGCTAAATAAATGGACCTACATATGTAACTTCTGGAAGTCTGAATTTGCGTGTTAGAGGATTGAGCTTCAAGTTTACTTAACGTGCTCTGTCTAGAACTTTCTTTAGGTTTCTGTCATGCTCTGCTTCACCATTGCCTCCAACCAATAAATCATCTGCTATAATGGCACAAGGATAACCCAAAAAAAAAATTGCTCCATTGCACACTGGAAGACTTCACTTGCAGAATTTATTCTAAATGACATCCTTAGAAATTTGTATCTGCCAAATGGAGTACCAAAAGTGGTTCTTAAGATTTGTGATCAAGCACATCACTTGCCAAAATGAACTCTTTGCATCCAAAACAGAAAAAAACAGTGGCATTTGGTATTAGAGCTGCGACCACTTCAACTGTGCACATCGGATGATATGGTCTTTTCAGTGCTTTGTTCAAACCTCTTGAGTCAATGCATATTCTGATTTTGTCTGAGCCTTTTTTGTGAGCTGCTACCATAGACGATACCCATTCAGTTGGTTCTATAACTAGACAAATTACACCTTGCTGCACCATTTTATCCAATTGAGCCTTAACTTTCTTTCATAGCTATTGTAACTCTTCTTGCTGGTCTGATTACTGGAGTGACTTCTGGGTTTAACTTCATGGAATACACTACAGGAAGTTTTCCCAACCTGTCATCAAAAACAAAATATTCTGATAAAATGGCTTCAGAAAAATTAGAACTAGGAGATGCAGTTATGTGATGAACTTCTTTGGTAAAAGAAAGCAGATTCATTTTCAAACTCTGTGTGACCCAGTAAAGACTGTACTGATCTGACTACATTGAATAACACGTTGCAACAGTTCATGGCCAAATAACATGAAAGCAGCACTGAGCCTTCAGTTTGAATCTCTTTACCTGCATAAGCAACAGGTTTCGCACTAATGGGCACACTGAGTTGCTCATCAGGTCTTACTTTGTCAAATGTGTCTGCTGATATAACATTACACTTTGAACCATTGTCTGCTTTAAGCTCTCTGGATTTACCATTGTAAATTCACTGCATCAGCTCTTTCACCAATTACTGACATACTATCCACATAGAAAGCTGACTGCTGCGTCTGTACTTGATCAACTTGCTTTTTTGTGTAACCTTTCTTTACTAGTGCATGAGGTTTACTTGATTTGCAAACATTTTGGAAATGGTTCCATTTTTATACTTGTGACATTGCTGACCAAATACTAAGCATTTTATGTCTTTTAAACTCATGATTTGCACCACAATTGCGACAGCAATAAAAATGGGCTTGGGTTTTGCTGATTCATGCTTGCACTGTACTGAGCATGCACCTTTAACTGAACTGGTCTTAGAACTTCCTGGAAAAGTACATGGTTTCCTTAATGAGCCAGCAGGGGTTGTAGCTGCTTTGTGCTTAGTAGGCCTATTTCTGTTTGCCACATGTTGCATGCTGTCTACATTTGCTCTGGAGCCTGCTGAAACCACGCTAGTCACTTGCAAGCATACTTGTGTTTTTCTGTCACTTCATGGATTTGGCAAATCTCTATGGCTTTACTCAATGTTAAATCACTATCACGAAGAAAGATCTTTCTCACATCAGCACTATTAATACTACACATAAGCCTGTTCTTTATCAGCTTATCTTTTAAGTCACCAAACCAACAGGTTTTAGCCTGGTTTCTCAGATCATTTATATAAGCTTCAAAAGTTTCCTCTGGTTTCTGATCTCTTGTGTAAAACATATGCCTCTCTAAAGTAATATTTGTCTGGGGGTTACACATTTCTCTGAAGTTGCTCTTCAAACACTCTGGGTCTTCCGCTGACTCAGCCTGTAAAATAACACAATGGTTTTCAGCTTCTCTTTCATATACTGCCGGTGCATACACAAATGAACGCTCTCTTTCTATGGCCTCTGACCCAGCTAAGTTTTGCAAAATGAATGCCTCGGTGCATGCATCCTGTACTCTTGCTCAAATATTCTTCAGTTCTTTGCAATATTCTGATCAAATACAAGTGGTAAGGGCTTTCAAAATCCATCTGACATATTAACACATCAGTGGAGGGTTTTGCAAATAAGCACGAGCATATATATGCACATATGCCAGAAATTTATGCCAGTACTTGTAACTTTGCATAATAGCATAACGAGCCTCTGTATAACTGAACTTTGCAAAATTAAGTACCTCTCTGGTACTGTAATATTCTTGAAATTCTTGAATTGTACAAAATCACTTCTTATCCCTATAAAAAAAAACAAATTGAATAACTGCACGATGCAAGCCTCTGTGTAACTGGACTTTGCGAAATAAGTTTATATGGCAGCATAATACTTCTGAACTTATTATATTGCTAAAATTATTTATCATTTTAAGAAGCACTTCAAATAACTGTATGATGTGAATGAACTGGGCAGGAGAATCTCTGAGAAAACATTTCAGAGTAATGGAACTTTGTGTATAAACTGTACACAACACCATCTTGCTAGTCTAGTCAGGATGTAATAGTAGAGGAGTCCTTGTGGGTTCTGTTCAAGCAGCTTTATTATGTACAAACACATCAGGACTGAAGCTAAGTAAATTTAACTTTGGTAAGCTTGTATACAAACTAGCTATTACATTCATACATGCTCGCTCTTTGGCTGCACTCTCAAAATGGCACTGAAGCTAGCATGCGCTTGCTATTTATATGCACGTTCAGTCCTTGAAATGGTTCTTAAAGATACAGCACATTCTGTTCTACATGAAGTTTAATGATGGGTAAGCATAAAGCAGAACAGTGGGCCAGTCATGGACTCGATTGTCTCTCTGTGACTCCCCCATGGAGGGATAAGGGCAAAGAAATTGCCTCACTTGTGGTTGAGGGGAGAGGCAAACAGGCTACAGCATGGCTGGCCCCATTGACAGAAAATCCTCTCTGCCACATTGACATTGAGAGACCACTTGTGAGGCATCAAAGTGGACCTGCTTAGTTTGTCTGCAATCAAGCTGGATTTCCCCAGAGTGCACTTTGCTATTAGAAAGCAACCAGAAGAGATTGCCCATTGCCACATTCTCACTGCTGTTTGATAAAGAGGGTAAGATCTGGCTCCTCCTTGTTTGTTGCTGTACCAGACCACTTACATATTGTCGGTCTGAATGGCAATTGTCCCAGATGGGGACCACAAGGGGTGGCATCTTCCATTTGAATTACCCCCTCTGCTCCTGGGGGAACCATCTTCATTATGAATCCTGAAAAGCACCCTAGGATTTTCTGAACTACATTTTTCTACCTCCTCGCTGATTCCTAAAGAAAGCTCTCTGAGGGGTTCAAAACATACACCCACTGCATACAAGGTCTTTCCATTTTGTTCAAATCTGGAGAGCGTGTCTTTAACCTTGGGATCAAACAGAAAGATCCATCAAAAGGTGCAACGATGAATGAAGACTTAAAGGGCTCCGCAAAATCACATAATTGCATCCAGGAATGTCTCCTGATGGTTATGCCTGAACCCACAGCCCTTGAGGTACCTTCCACTGCATGGGAGATCAGCCTCATGAATGCATTTCAGATCAAATCTTCTCTCAACTGGCCACCCTCCAGTCTATTTCCACCCACGGCTAACATGGTCCCAGATAGAGATTTGACAAGCTCCTTGGTCAAATTTCTTTGCAACCTTATAAAATGTGCTAAGTAATTCAGTGACCTGTGGCAAAGGTTGCTGAAGCGTACCCCTCTTCCCAAATCTGTCCAAAGCCTTGGACTCTATTTTAGGAGAATGGAGAGAAGAACTCAGTCCTGCCATTTCTTTTTTTTGTGTCTGCGGCCATAACCATGGCATCAACTGGGACACCCTTGCTTCAGTGTGCACAGACCTTAGAGGGAGCTAAAATCTAAAATCTTGTCTAGTCTTTTTGGTATTGGCTCTACACTGTCCCGCTCCATCCACGCTCGTCGAGAGACCAGATTTATCAGCTCATTGGTGGGCGGTACCTTAGAAGTAGATGGGCCAGACCCGAAACCCTCCATGTATAACACTGATTCCTCCTGGGAGGAGGAGTCTGAGGGCCATCCACCTTTTTGTTTCATGAGCTCCAGGATGTCTTCAGGTGGAGATCTGGGAGACCCCTCCCCTCATCAAAATCTGTGTCCTGCATGAAAGCTTTCTGAGAGGAATCAGAGGGCCTCCTTTTACACATTCTCTTCCGAGGGACATCCTCTGAGGAATGCACTAGGGAAGTATTAGCAGAGATGACAATGTCCTGACAGATCTAGTTTCAGCTGGCTGCTCTGTGGAAAGGGTGGACAAGGCTCAGCACCAAGAACTGGATGATGCAGGATCGTCTGATCTGAGGGGGGGGCAGGGATATTTCTTATCTAGTCCAGAAGAAAGCCCTTTCCACAATCCCAAATGCAGAATGCCTAGGGAAGACAAAATTCAGCAGCACAGGAACTAGAATTTCTCAAATCGCCAGCTGCTGCAACCCCACCCAAGGAAGGGGTTAGACTCGAACTATCCCGAGCCAAAGTCCCGAGGGGGGGGAGATGGCTGCGAACGCTTCGGTATCAACTCCAACCCCCAGAACTGGTACTGATGCTTCAGCTCCGAGAGTTTTCCACCTCCAACATACTCAGAGCTGCTCAGCTCAAGGGAGCCACCAGAGTCAAAGAACACATTGTCTTCGGATCCGATGTAGACACCACCAGAGATCTCTGATGAGAGGGCTCCAAAACCATGGGTCAGATTGAAGGAGATGTTAAGGGGAAGTGGACAAGGGCTGGCTTGTGGATCCGGTGGGAGTCTGAGCCAGGAAAATCCCCATCTGCCGTTTGAATTTGTGCTCTGAGGAACTTCCTCATCATCCTAACCACATTGGCTTCCGAAAGGCTTCTGGAAGACCCAAGAGATGTAGTGGTGGACAAAGGTCTGGAATGTCTTTGTGGCGAACCCTCCAGGAAAGGAGGAGGGAGCCAAGATGAAACTGGATCCGAAAGCAGCAGCGGAGTACAGATCCGTGGCAACCTAGATTTCAAAACGATTGGATCAGACTTCTTATGCATTTTAGAAGGTGGCTCCAATGAAGGAGTCAATGTCGAAGAATGATAAGGAGACCACTTACGAGACTCCTTTTATTTAGCTATAGACTTCAACTTACTTTTGTCAGGCTTTTTGGAAGGGGTTTGAGCCCCAGTAACAAAGAAAGTAGAGGAAGATGGAAGAAGGGCTCTTAAAACCAACTTGTTTCTACAATCGGTTAAAGTTCTGGAATTGAAACCAGAGCAGACTGAACAATCTGCTTCTAAATGAGTGGGACCTAGACAGTGCACACATTCTCTGTGGTCATCTGAACTTGGAATGTTATACCCACAGGTAATGCTTTTTGAATCCTGTAGGCTTGTCGGCCATGACGCAACCAAAAACACAAAACAGTACTTTCTCAAATTCTTTTTTTTTTTTAATGAAAAATTAGGAAGAAAGGAGAAAGACTACTGACAATGGTAGTAAGAAATACTCAAACAAGTAAGAGGAATATCAACAGTGGTACTCGTTGCTTCTTGTGCATTCAAAAGAGACAGTGAAGCAGTGTATGTGTTCAAGATATTTATTGTACATAAACATCGTCCCGAACTGTAACTGGAACATATGTATATTCAAGTTAACTGATTCACACATTGCTTCAAATGCACTCTCGTGCATCTCCATTCAAGCTTGCTCTCACTCATGCTGACTGTACAAAATGGCACTGTTCTCACACATACTCAGTACTTGTATGCACATGTTATCTGTAGATCAGAGAGCACGTGCTGTGTCTTTAAAGAAGCACGTCAAAGACTGAGAGTGCACGTATAAATATCAAGCACGTGCCATTCATAGTGCCATTTTGAGAATGCAGCCAGAGAGTAAGCATGCATGAATACAGAAGTTAATTTGTATGTAGTTTAGTTTAAGTTAAAGTCAGTAAAGTTTTATCATGATGTTCTTCGTGTTTCACTGTTGCAGTCATTACATTTGTGTTATCTGCCTGCAGGTAGCCCTCAGCCGGCCTGAATATCAAAGTCTTGGGTCCTGCGTCAGATGCTGTCTCTTCTTCCATGACATCAGGTAGTCAGGGGTATAAAGCATGCAGTCAACGCCATTACATCAGTCTTTCTTGCCGTGCGGTGCCCGAAGCAGAAGCAGTTTGCAAGTGCCGGTCGGCCGTCTCCTGAAATTTTCATTTTAGAGTTTCAGAACCAAAGTCTTCAAAAAAAGCTAAGTACCCCATTGGGGATCCTTTTTCTTGCTCTAAACTGATGTCCCCCATTGGGGATCCTTTTTCTTGCTCTAAACTGATGTCAGTAAAAGTTAACAATTGTATTACCTGTGGAAAGGAAATACCTCATAAAGATTTTCATTTGTACTGCATTCCTTGCTTAGGCCCAGACCACGACGTCCCTCACTGTCGGTATTGTGCCTTATTCAATCCTCAAACTGTTCGTCATCGGTCCATTTTACTATTTCGGTACTCTGTTTAATTATCCAGAAATGGCTTTGGTAAGCCATCCGACTACCGACATTCCAAAAAAATGTAAAGATAAAGACAGAGACAGACCGCATGGGTCCAAAGCTGCCTACAACGCTTCCGTTAAGCTAGTCGCCAGTTCGTCGGTACTCAGGCGCTTTTGCAGCCCCTGATACAGGCTACTTCAGGTTCGCAGGCCTCTACTGAGACCCATTTGGAGTCTGGTATGCCGCGAGATGCTTCTTCGACTATGGAACCTGTGGATGTCTCCACCTTGGATGGGTCCAGAGCCGCTGTGCAGGCATCGGCTTCTGATGGTGCATTTAGGCCTATGGACTTGCATTTCAAACCAATGCCATCTTCTTCTTCAAGGCCTAAAATTCGACCCACGCCTAGAAAACTGACGTCCAAACCGCATGGTCAGGCCCATATGCCTAAAAAACAAATGATAAGAATGGCTGAAGACCTTCTTATTTTAATTAGGGGAAGCCAGCCTTCTCCTAAAAGACCTAGAATTGATTTTCCTTCTGATTCTTCTGATCAGGATTCTGAAATTTCTGTTTCTTCTGATTACCAGGATTTGCCCTTATCTACCTATGATGATTCTGATGCAGAGAACTCCATTCCCTCTGCTTCCCCTCCAGAAGATTTTTCTTTTGGGGAAACCTTGCACACTCTTAGGGAGCATTTCTGTTGGGAAGCCAGGATTACTCTGACTCCAAAAAGAGGCTTAGGGAATTCTTACTCCTACCTCAACACAGGCCTTTAGCTATCCCTCCTGTCCTGAGCATTGTAGATGATGCCTCCTTGGAATCTAGCCTGGCCCCAGACTTTACCTCCGGCTCTCAGGAAACCTGCCAGGTATTACAGAGTACCTGACTCTCTCAAGTTCCTTTTCAAGAATTCTACTGCAGACCCAGAGACCACTTCCCAAGGACCTAAAGGCATTAATGCTACTACTGCCAAAAACCCTACCCCCCTCTGATGGAGATTCCAGGGCCTTGGACTGATGGGGTAAGAAGGTATACACTTCTGCTACTTTGGCCATTAGGACCTTAAACTCTAGTTTCATATGTTAAAGTATCAGCAACATATTATGGGACTACTTAAACAGAAAATGATGTTGATTCTTGACTGTGCTGAAAATAAAGAATTACAGGATTTAATGCATTCTCCTGAACAAGTTGGTAAACATACTGTGCAATGTGGTTTTGACTCTTTAGAAGCATCTTCCAGGGCTGCTGTCACTGGGTCTGTTCTTAGAAGGCATGTTTGGCTTAAGGAGCAAAATTTGCCAGATCATGTTAAAGCTAATTTACTGGATGCTCCCTTAAACCAAGATCACCTGTTTGGTAGTGAAGCAGTAGTAGTCCTTAAAAAGATGGAGGAAAGAGCCAAATCTAAAGATTTCCTGCAAGTACAGCCTCCCAGATTCAGTAAGCATTGGCCTTCTAAGAATTGGTCCTTTGCTGTCTCTTCCAGGCCTTCTCAGTCCAAACCTAGGAACAGCAGACCACCTAGGCTACAGCCTCAAGGTACTCACAGGCCTAAGCAGTGGGGGGGCTTCCACTACCAAAGCTGGAAGTTGTAAAACACCCCCTATGGAAAACTGTCACAATGACTTAACCTTAATTCTTCCCAGCCCTGCTCAACTGGATGCTCCCTTAGGTGGAAAGATTGCACTGCATGCAAAAAACTGGGAACTCATTACCCAAGACAAATGGGTTTTAAATATAGTTTCCCAAGGATACAGATTCCACTTCCTCACCTTACCAACCCCAAACGGTTGGCCAGACCTACCCCCAAATCAGTGGGCAGCGGCTCAACAGCAGGTTCTCTCTTCTAAGTATCAGGGCTGTTCAACCTGTCCCAGCAGAAGAAAGGGGACAAGGTTTTTACTCAAGACTATTCCTGGTACCCAGAAAAGACCACTCCTGGTGTCATATCCTGGACCTCTCTATTCTAAACACCTTTTTGGTAATCCCAAAATTCAAAATGATAACACTTCATCAACTTTGCTAGGTAAAGATGCCTGGTTGGCAACCTTAGACTTAAAGGAAGCTTACCTGCACATTCCAATAAGGGAATCTTGCAGGAAATACCTACGCTTCAGAACAGGCTACATGCATTATCTGTTCTCTGCACTTCCATTTGGCTTATCTACTGTGCCCAGGGTATTCACAAAGTGCCTAGCTCCAGTCATTGCATTTTGCAGGCAAAGAAATATTCAAATATATTCATACCTGGACGATTGTCTAATTCAGGCCGAAAGCCAGGACATGCTACTAAATCATCCGGCATTTGTAAAGAAACTTCTACCCTCACTGGGGTACACCATAAACGAAAAGAAATCTCATTTGGTACCCTGCCAACAAATTGTGTTCCTGGGAGCCAGCTTGAACACAACTTCCCAGATGGCTTACCTCACGCCAGAGAAATAAGTTTGACAGACTACTTCAAGCTACTGGCCACAAAGACCCAGCTATCTGCAAGGAAAATCCTGCAAGCCCTGGGTTTCATGGCCTCTTGCATTCTACTAATTCCATGTGCAAGATTGCATGTGAGGAAACTACAATGGTATCTAAAAAGCCTTATGGTGTCAACATTCACATGACCTGGAATCAATACTTCCTTTCATTCCTTGTATAAAGACAGAGTTCCTTTGGTGGGCAGAAGCCTGCTACCACAACAAGGGACTGCCATTCATTCTACCCCCTGCCGCCCAAACCCTAACAGACTCATCAGACTATGCATGGGGGGCTCACTTGGCAGGGCAGTGCATTCAGGGCAAATGGAACCAGAGTCAGATGCACCCTGCATATCAATCAAAAAGAAATGTTAGCTGTACAGAATTCACGGACGGCCTTCAAGGACCACATGCTTCCAGGACAATTATTGGTAAAGACAGACAACACCACTGTTATGTGGTACATAAGCAGGGGGGAACCCACTTGTATCCTCTCTGCAGACTAGCCATGACTCTGTGGAACACAGCCTTGAGCTACCAAGTGCACCTACAAGCTCAATTCCTGTCAGGCAAGCTAAATTCACTGGCAGACGACCTAAGCAGAAATCTTATGGACCCACACAAGTGGAAACTGGAACCAAAGATATTCAGCATTTTGAGAAACAAATGGGGGAACCCAGAGATAGACCCGTTTGCCTCGTTTCAGAACTACCAGTTGGACAAATTCTGCACAAGGACTCCCCACAACCAAGCTTGGAAAGTGGATGACCTGTCATTCACCTGGGAAAGCCTCTCGGTTTATGCTTTTCCCCCTCTCTCTCCTGCCGAAAGTTCTCCTAAAGATCAAACAAGACAAACCAAGGACAATACTGATTGCACCAGACTGGCCACGCCAACACTGGTACCCCTATTGCGTAATATGTCACTGCTGGGTCCATGGCACCTGCCTCAGACCCCTTCCCTGCTCTTCCAGCAGGAAGGCCAGATTCTGCACCCCCATCTTCAAACCCTGAACCTTGCAGCCTGGCTAATTCCCTGAGCTCTCCAATAGCATCACTCAGTAAGCAGGTGCTAGATGTCATTCTTTAGGCCAGGAGAACTAGTACTAGAAAATCCTATGCTGAAAAGTGGAAAAGATACTGTTCCTGGATCCAGACTCAAGGGATGGGCGCAATAGTACCCAGCTTACCGCATATTCTTCAATACTTAACAGATATGCTCCACAAGGGCCTTTCCTTCTCATCAATTAAAATTCATGCCTCCGCCATTTCAGCACATTATAATACTGAGCCCACCCCTCTTTCTCACCCCCTGCTGAAACAATTCCTCAGAAGGGCCAAAAATTCAAGACCACCCAGGAGAGCCCCTACTTCAGCCTGCTGGGACCTTAACTTTGTGTTGGAAAAGCTCACTCTACCTCCTTTTGAGCCAGCTGCAACTGCAGAGTTGAAATTCCTTTCTTGGAAATCTGCTTTCCTTCTAGCCATCACTTCAGCAAGAAGAGTGTCTGAACTTCAGGCCCCCATGGCAGTGGAGCCCTTCATCGTCTTCCATGCTGACAGGGTGTCCCTCGGGATCAATCCTTCCTTTATGCCCAAGGTGGTATCCAGTGTGGCCCTTACTCAGTCCATTCATTTGCCTACCTTTTTTCCCAATCTACAGAACAAAGGAGAACGAATACTGCACTCTTTGGACGTGCACAGACAACTAAGATTTTATTTGGACAGGACTAAGCCTCTCAGATAAACTGAACAGTTGCTAGTTGCCTTTGCTGCAGTGGCAGAGGGGAAGGCCATTTCAAAGCAAACCATTTCTAAGTGGATAAGCCATTGCATTCTTTTCTGCTATAAGCAACATGGAAAACCTTACCCCTCAGGAGATAAGATCACATTCCACCAGGGCTGCATCTTACTCTACAGCCTTTCTCAGAGGTGTCCCTACCAGGGACATCCTAGAAGCTGCTATCTGGAGCTCTGTACATACCTTCACCAAACATTACCACTTGCCTATGTTTTCTAAATCCAGAGCTGGTTTTGCCACTGCAGTCTTGCAGGGTTTAATAGCTGGTCCTAATGCTCTCTAACTTCCGCCTCCCTGCCTTAGCTTTGGGAATCTACCCAAATGTAATGACTGCAACAGTGAAACACGAAGAACATAGTACAGTTGTGTACACTTACCATAAATATAGATGTTCGAGTATATTCACTGTTGCAGTCCTGGTTACCCTCCCTCCAGCTCCCTGACTTCTCTTGGCTATACCTTTCTGCTTGTTTATTGTGTGTGTGTGTGTGTATATATATATATATATATATATATATATATATATATATATATATATATATATACCGGGGCAAGAAAAACTGATGTAATGGCATCGGCTGCATGCTTTATACCCCTGACTACCTGCCGTCATGGAACAAGAGACAGCATCTGACGCAGGACCCAAGACTTTGATATTCATGCCGGCTGAGGGCTTCCTGCATGCAGATAACCCAAATGTAATGACTGCAACAGTGAATACACTCGAACATCTACATTTATGGTAAGTATACACAACTGTACTATGTGTTTGTATAAAGTAAAACTGTTTAAACAGAACCCTCGAAGACTCTTCTATTGTGTTTAAAGCAGGAGAGCGACACTATCCTAGCTACAGTGGTCAGTAGGAACAATAAACTCAATGATCTGCATCTTCTCTCTTTGATTTGTTCAACATGCAATAGGAGAACAAGACAATATATATGCTAGATAGCACTTCAATATTAATAACAATCAAACTCAAGTCCAGGGCACTGTGCATTTTGAATTCGATCTGGAAATTCTACCTGATCTGGTTACATAAAACTTTGACTGAGTTTAGCAACAGGGACAGTCTCTGGGGAATGCTTCTCAATAGGAACTTTGAGGGATAACATCAGGATAATATGAGGAAAATGCACTGTCCTGCAAAATGGGAACAAGTGTAAGGTTGCAGGAACAAGTGTAAGGTTGCTCTGAGAAATAGTCTTTGGCACAGGCCATCTGCTGTGTCACTGGTTCAGAAACTGGAAGTATATGTCTGCATTGTCTTTTAAATTCCATTCCCTCTGATTAAACGATATAAAATCTCGGTTCTTCACAAATATTTTTGACAATACCCACTTGGTGTTATCCTTTGGTTGTTTGCATTCTTATGATTTTTCCTTGTCTCAGTGGTCTGAGAGGTTGGCTAGAGTTATCGTAGTAAGACGTTTGTGACTGGCTTTTCTTCAAAAGTTGGGTTTTGATCACTTTCTTGTTCTTTGCACTTGGAATCAATAGTTGTTTACTTGATCGGTAAGGTCGTTCTCTTCTGTCTTTACATTAATCTCTGATCAGGTGAACCAAGCAAGTTATCTCAGGGAATGTTTGAGATTGAGAAGGTTAAGGAAAATGTTGGTACCATCTCTCTCAGGATTCTCTAACATTTTGCACTTTGGACTGCATGCTCAGCAAATCCATTGGACTGAATACTTAGGACTACTAGTAATATGGACAAAGTCCCAAGCTTCAGCAAATTTCTTGAACTGCCGATGGGTAAACTGTGTACCATTGTCAAATACAACTTTGTGTGGACTACCATACACAGAAAAATCTCACTTCAATTTTGAAATGACCGTGCTGGATGTTAGATTAGGAAGAAGGTCAATTTCAAACCAATTAGAGTAAGAGTCTATTAACACTAAGTAATGTTGACCATTCCATTCAAAAATATTAGCAGCCATTGTCCATGGTAGTTCAGGAATCTGGTTTAGCTTAAGTGGTTCTTTTTTTTTGGTGTGATTTAGTACTATTGCAAACTGAACCATGTTAGTTTCCTTCTCTATCTTTTGACATAAAAGGTGAAAATACTATGCCTCTTGTCCTTCTTTTGGTAAAGTCAGTACCCGGGTGTCCACGATGTAAGATCTTGATATATTCCTGTTGTAATGCTGTAGGAATGTCTAATTTTGGATCTTTCATGATGATACCATCTTCCATCATGAGCTTCTCTTGGTAAGGAAAATATTTCTGGACATCAGGTGGTAGACTGGTTTGTTGCACTGGCCATCATTGATTGATAATGTGTCAGCTTCTGAAGAAGAATGTCTAGAGCTGTGCAATGCCTAAGCTCATCAAGACGTGATGAGTAAAAATTCTTGACTTCCTTGACTTCTAAGTCGGGTTTCTCATTGTCATGCTGTTCTGTTGTTTGTCTGAGGGCTCTTGACAAAACATCTGCAAGGTATAAATATTTGCTTTTTGTGTAGACAATATTGAAATTGTACTTTTGCAATTTTAACACCATGCGTTGCAGATGTGCTCGGGCTGTTGTATGTATTGGCTTTTTTTAGACCTGTCACTAGAGGTTGGTGATCAGTCTCTATTTGAACAGGTTTGCCATAAATATAATCATTGAACATCAAACTTGCAAACACTACTGCCAAAAACTTTCAATTTGCACATACTGTATCTCAGTTTGGGTTAAAGTTCTGGATGCATAGGCTATTGGTATGCCTTCTTGAAGATGTACTGCACCAAAACCATACTTTGAAGCATCACATGAAGGAGTTACTGATTTGCAAACATCATAATATCTCAAAATGGGTGGATAAGCAATTTTCTGTTTCAGAACTTCAGATCCTCTTTGGTGGTGTTCTAACCTGGACCAGTTTACATTCTTGCGTGTCAACTCATGTAACGGTGCTGAATGTTCACTTAGGTCTGGGATGAACTTTCCTAAATAGTTGACCATACCAAGAAAATGTTGCAAAGATGTGACATTGTCTGGGACTGGTATCTCAAGAATTGCTGTTGGTTGTAAGCCAGAACTAGTAAAGAAATGACCCACATAAGTAACTTCTCTCAGCTTGAATTTATATTTCTGAGGATTCAGTTAAAGATGGACTTCACATGCATGGTCTAGAATGTTCTTGAGGCTTATGTCATGTTCATCTTCACCAATGTCGCCTACAATCATGTCGTCTATTGTGATTGCACATGGATAACCTGAAAAAATTTGTTCCATCGCACACTGAAAGACTTCATGGTAGAATTTATCCCAAATGGCATTCTCAAAAATCTGTACCTTCCAAATGGCGTACTGAAAGTAGTTAACAATGAAGATTTGTAATCCAACAAAATCTGCCACAATGAAGTTTTTACATCTAAGACAGAAAAAACTATGGCATTTGGCATGAGAGCTGTTACTTCTACTGTGCGCATCAGATAAGGACATTTAAGCTCTTTGTTTAAATCTCTGGGATAAATACATATTTGAATATCATCTGAGCTATTCTTACGAGCTACGATCATGGAGGACATCATTCAGTTTGTTCGTTTACTGGCGGTATTGCATCTGAATTCACCATTTTCTCTAGTGCTGTTTTTACTTTACTCTGCATTACTACTGGAATCTTCCTTGCTGGTCGGACAACTGGGCTTACTTCATGGTTTAACCTCATGAAGTATGTGACTGGTAGCTTGCTAAGCTCGTCTTTGAAAATATCAGCATATTCATCAAAAAAGTTCTGTGTAAAGCTATTGTGGTTGTTCAGACTTGTATGGTGGGACTTCCTTATTGAATGAAATCAGTCCCATTCTCAGACTTTGAGGCCTAACAATGATTGCACGTCTTTTGACTATGTAAAACTGCAAGTAAGTGTTCCCAGCAGAATGGCATGTGAGAACTACTGCGCTTATCAGTCTGAGAAGTAACTAGTTTTGCAGACTTTGCTGAATCATGTTTTTTGCTAGTTTTCACTTTGGCAAACATTTGTGCTGGTATAACATTGCCCTTGGATGCAGTATTTGCTTTAAGCTCTACAGGTTTCCCATTAATCCGAACAGTACAAAATATTTCCCTGTCTGCTGCCAAATTACTATTTGGCTGATAGTTTACTGAATTAATTGTTTCATCAGCCACAGATACACCATCAACATAAAAAGTTGGCTTGTGGCTTTTGAACTGATCTACTTGTTTCTTTGGATGCACTCGTTTATTAAAAAATTGTGGTGCTTTAAAATTGCAAAGTCTTTTAAAATTATTCCACTTTTTAAATTAATGACATTCTAACCAAAAGCTAAGCACTTTCTCATTTAGGTTCATGGTTGCCTCCTAAGTTACGACAGTTAACAATAAGATTACTTGTAGCTGCCCCATTTGGTTTATGGTTAGGGTTAGGTGGTGGCACAATCTTTGGTTTATATTGCTTTTTTATCTTAGCTTTGTGTCTCACACCATCAACATTCCCACTAGCAGACACTGTATACATGCTTTTCTCATTTGTAACCGTATTCGTGTGCTTTTCTGTAAGCTCATATACTTGACAAATCTCTATGGCTTTGCTTAACATTAAATCACCACCTCGAAGCAAAATCTTTCTCACTGCATCATTAACACTGCACACAAGTCTGTACTTTATCAACTCTTCTCGCAAATCACAAAATCTGTATGTTTTTGCTTTATTTTTCAATTCAGTAATTTATGCTGCTATAATTTCATCAGGATTTTGATTTCTTGTGTAAAATATGTGCCTTTCCATTGTATTTGTTTGCGGGTTACACATTTCTCTAAATTTACGTTTTAAGCACTCAAGGTCTTCCTGCGTTTCAGCCTGTATCACAATATGGTGGTTCTCCCCTCCCCCTCCCTTGCATACATAGCAGTTGCATACACAAATTAACGTTCCCTCTCAATGACTTCTGAGCCTGCTAAGTTAAGAAGTATGAATGTCTTTGTATGTGCTTCTTTATCAGAAAAAGCAGCTTGTATGAAAATATCTTATTTTTGTTCAAGCACTCTCCAATTCTCAGCAATATTATCAAACACTAGTAGTTCATATCTGCGAAATCCCTCTGCCATATCAACAAAATATGTTTAAACATAAGCATAAACCCAGGTACTTGTAATTATGTGACATTTGAGCATAATAGTCTGTTTGAAAAGGCTTCACTTTGACACTGCAAACACTGCGAATATTCCAAAAACTTTGGACACTCTAACAGCTTTAGTTAATGCGAAAAAGTAATACATTGTGAAAACATGCGGTCGTTTTCGCTCTTTTGTACATCTTAAACAGTTTAGAAGTTATTTAAAATACTTTCATATTTATTTTGAATAGTTTTATCAGCATGTGGCAATTTCAGACATTTAATTTATCTTGGTAATTATTTTGAATGTTTTGAATGCTTCGCCTCACATTTGGCGACTGAAAAATCATTTAAAAGAATTTAAATATCTTTGAATAACCAATGACATGTTTGCAAGTTAACTCTGGTATATTCTTCCATTTCTAACATGTGCCTCATTGCTTGTGTGCTGCTTCAACTTCAGATCCCATTTCTGCCCCATGTAATTTTAGACATGCCACTTCTGACACCATGTCGCTTGTCTCATGCATTCAAAAGAGACGATGAAGCAGTGTATTGGTTCAAGATATGTATTGTACATAAACATTGTCAGGAACTGTAACTGGAACATGTATATTCAAAGTAACTGATTCACGCATTGCTTCAAACACACTCGCATGTGCATCTCCATTCAAGCCTGCACTCACTCACGGTGACTGTACAAAATGGCATTGTTCTCGCACATGCTCAGTACTTATATGCACATTATCTGTAGATCAGAGAGCATGTGCTGTATCTTTAAAGAAGCACGTCAAAGACTGAGAGTGCACGTATAAATATCAAGCACGTGCCATTCGTAGGCCATTTTAAGAATGCAGCCAGGGAGTAAGCATGCATGAATACAGCAGTTAGTTTGTATATAAGTTACTTAAGTTAAAGTCTGTAAATGGAGCGATGAGTTGCAGAGATGACAGTGAAGGTAAACAAAGAGAAACTAGCATGAAAAAAGAGACAGAAAAGAAGAAAAGGTAATGAGAATATGCACAAACTACTTGTTTCATAACAAGAACAAAAGGGGGCAGTACAAGGGCACAAAACTCATTCAACAAGTGGGAGGCACAAAAGGCTCATTAATGGAGATGTTTAAAGTAAAGGTATTTGATGAAACAATTAACAGAAAAGTAAAATGATTGTGTTTAAGGACAAAACGAGCATGTTTAAAGGCAAAATGAGCATGTTTTCAGTAAAACGAGCACAAGAAAAGTACAGTGGACATGAAAAGACATTAAACTTGCAAAACAAATGGCAAAAAAGGGGCACAATAAGTGTAAATTAAGCTAGGCGACTATGTTTTTTTGGCAAAGTGCTGTGTTTTGTCATAACTATGACTTCATAATGTATCAAGGACATAACTAAAGTTATTCGAAGTATCTCACAGTGTGTAAAAGTGTTTACAGTGTGTGCTTATTACTGTGCATGTATTTTGAAGAGTTATTTGTGTGTAAAGTGCAAGTATTTTGTGAAAGTGCATTCAAAGTATAGCCATTTCGAAAAGTTTCTTGTGCTGGGTGTGTCTGTTCACAAAGTGCCGCCATTACAGTGTTTCTTTCACTGTAGAGGATTGCCTAGAAAGGTCCTGCCATTTTGGGGAAGGTTCAGTGTGCCGTGTAGTGTTTATTTGCAAAGTGCAGTTACTTTGAAATGTTTCTTACTCTGAACTTCTGCCCAGTTCATTCGCACAGTGCAGTTATTTTGAAATGTTTCTTAAACTGATAAGAGGTGATTTCTTACAGTACAGTAATTTCAAGAGCATTACAGTGCCCAACAGACTTATTTTGCAAAGTTCAGTTATTCAGAGGCTTGTTGTGCTATTGGGCATAGTTATGAATACTGGCATAAATTTCTGGCATATGTATGTGTGTGTGTGTTCGTGCATATTTGCAAAACCCTTCACTGCTATGTGTTAATAATGGCAGACAGATTTCGAAAGCCCTCACCGCTTGTATTTGATCAGAATATTGCAGAAAATTGGAGAATATTTGAGCAAGAGTATATTTTTATACAAGCAGCTTATTCTGACAGATGTACACACCAGGGCATTCATTTTGTTAAACCTAGCTGGGTCAGAAGCCATTGAAAGACGATGTTCATTTGTGTATGCACCAGCAATTTATGAGGGAGAAGGTAAACACCACCATGTTGTATAGGTTGGATTAAGGGAAGACCCCAAGTGTTTGAAAAGCAAATTCAGAGAAATATGTAACCCCCAGACCAATATTACATTAGAAAGGCATTCATTTTACACAAGAGATCAGAAACTAGGGGATACTTTTTCAGCTTATATTACTGACCTGAGAAACAAAGCTAAAATGTGTCTGTTTGGTACTTTACAAGATGAGATGATAAAGGACTGGCTTGTATGTGGTATTAATAGTGTTGCTGTGAGAAAAATTTTGCTATTGCGATTTGTCAAATCCATGAAGTTACAGAGAGGCACACAAGTATGCTTGCAAGTGATGATCAACATGGTTTTGGCAGGCACCAGAGCAAATGTAGACTGCATGTAACAAGTGGTAAACAGAAGCAGGTCAAAGCACATGGCAGCCACAGCCCCTGATGGTTTTACAGGGAAACTACATAGTTTTCCAGCAAGTTCTAAGAAAGGCGCATGCTCTGTAAAGTATGTGTGAATCAGCAAAACCCAAATTGAGCTTTATTGTTAACTGTCGCAGAAGCAGTTTGCAAGTGCCAGTCGGTTGACTTCTGAAATTTTTGTTTTCAAGTTTCAGACCCGAAGTCTTCTAAAAAGCTAAGTACCCCATTGGGGGGTCTTTTTTCTTGCTCTAACCAATGTCAGTAAAAGGTAACAATTGTCTTACCTGATTTTTATTCTTACCTCACCCCCTGTTTAGGCCCAGACCATGACATCCCTTGCTGTCAGTTTTGTGCCTTGTCCAACGCCCAAACTATTCGTCGTCGGGCTATTTTTGCAGCTAATTACTTTCGTACTCTTTCTGTGTACTCCAAAATGGCTTCGTCATGCCATCCAACTACCGATATTCCGAAAAAACGTAAGGATAGAGACAGAGACAGACCGCATAGGTCCAAAACTGCCGACAACGCTTCCGTTAAGCTAGTCGCCAGTCCGCCGGTACTCAGTGAGGTGTTTTCGCAGCCCCGGATACCTGCTACTTCTGATTCGGAGGCCTCTACTGAGACCCATTCGGAGTCCGGTATGCCGCGAGATGCTTCTTCAACTATGGAACCTGCGGATGTCTCTACCTTGAATGGGTCCGGAGGCGCTGTGCAAGCACCGGCTTCTGAGGGTATATTCAGGCCTACAGACATTCATATTAAACCAACGTCATCATTTTCATCCAGGCCAAAAACTCGCACCATGCCTGGAAAACCGATGACCAAACCGCAGGCTCAGGCCCATATGCCTAAAAAACAAATGCTTAGAATAGCTGAAGACCTTATTACCTTAATTAGGGGAAGCCAGCTTTCCCCCTCTAAGAGACCTAGAACTGATTTTCTTTTTGATTCTTCTGATCAGGAATATGATATTTCTGCTCCTGATCACCAAGATTTGCCCTTATCTACTTATGAGTCTTCTGATGCACTGGATTCTATTCCCTCTGCTTCCCCTCCAGAGGATTTTTCTTTCGGTGAAACCTTGCACACTCTTGGGAAGCATTTCCGCTGGAAAAGCCAGGATTACTCTGAGTCCAAAAAGAGACTTAGGGAATTCTTACTACCGCAACACAGGCTTTTAGCTATCCCTCCTGTTCTGAACATTGTAGATGATGCTTTCTTGGAATCTAGCTTACCCCAGGCACTTTACCTCCAGCTCCCCGAAATCCTGACAGGTACTGCAGAGTACCCGACTCCCACAAGTTCCTCTTCAAGAATCCTTCTGCGGAACCAGAGACAATTTTCCAAGGACCAAAAGGCATTAAGGCTGCTGCTGCCAAAAATCCTACCCCTTCTGATAGAGATTCTAGAGCCTTAGACAGATGGGGTAAGAAGTCATACACTTCTGCTACTTTGACCTTTAGGGTTTTAAATTGCCAGTTTCATATGTTAGTGTCAGCAGCATGTTATGGGGCTACTTAAACAGAAAATGATGTTGATTCCTGACTGTACTGAACACAAAAAAATTGCAGGATTTAATGCATTCTGCAGAACAAGTTGTTAAAAATACTTTGCAATGTGGTTTTGGCGCTTTAGAAGCATCTTTCAGGGCTGCTGTCACTGGGTCTGTAATTAGAAGGCATGCTTGGCTTAAGGAACAAAACTTGCCAGATCATGTAAAAGCTAAATTACTGGATGCTCCCTTGAACCAAGACAACCTTTTTTGGCAACAAAGCAGAAGTCGTCCTCAAAAGAATGGAGGAAAAAAGCTAAATCTATGCAAACTGTTAAGGATTTCCTACAAGTGCAGCCTCCCAGATTCAGTAGGCATTGGCCTTCAAAGAACTGGTCCTTTCCAGTCCCTTCTAGATCTTCTCAGTCCAAACCCAGGAACAGCAGACCACCTAGGCTACAGTCTCAGGCTACGCACAGAACTAAACAGTGGGGGGCTCCCACTTGCAAAGCACGTAGTAGTAAGCCAACCCCCTATGGAAAAATGGCACAAAGACTTAACCTTAACCCTTCCAAGCCCTGCTCAACTACTTGCTCCCTTAGGAGGAAAGCTCGCTCTGCATGCAAAGAACTGGGAATTCATTACCCAGGACAAATGGGTTTTGAACATAGTTTCCCAAGGATACAGATTCCACTTCCACTCACTACCCAACCCCAAGTGGTTGGCAAGATGTACCCCCCAATCAATGGGCAGAGGCCCAACAGCAGGTTCTCTCTCTTCTCAATATAAGGGTATTCAACCTGTCCCAGCAGAACAAAGGGGATAAGGTTTTTAGTCAAGACTTTTTCTGGTTCCCAGAAAAGACAACTCCTGGCGTCCTATCCTTGACCTCTCTATTCTCAGCACCTTTCTGGTAGTTCCAGAATTCAAAATGCAACAGCTTCTTCCCATACTAGCCAACGATGCCTGGCTGGCAACCCTAGACTTAAAGGAAGCTTAACTGCACGTCCCAATAAGGGAATCTCTGCACTTCCCTTTGGCTTATGTACTACGCCCGGAGTATTTACAAAGTGTCTAGCTCCAGCCATTGCATTTTGCAGGCAGAGAAATATTTAAATTTATCCATACTTGGACGATGGTCTTATTCAGGCAGAAAGCCAGGACTTGCTATTACAACACCTGACATTCGTAAAGAAACTTTTAACCTCTGTCGGGTACACCATCAATGAAAAGAAATCTCACCTAGTACCCTGCCAACAGATTGTATTCCTGGGAGCAAGCTTGAACACAACTTCCCAGATGGCATTCCTCACACCGGAGAAACAAGTTTATTTGACAACCTACTTCAAACTATTGGCTACAAAACCCCAGCTATCTGCAAGGAAAATACTGCAAGTCCTGGGGTTCATGGCCTCTTGCATTTTACTAATTCCATATGCAAGACTGCATATGAGGAAACTCCAATGGTATCTAAAAAGCCTATGGAGTCAACATTCTCAGGACCTGGAAACAATGATTTCTATCATTCCTTGCATGAAGACAGAGTTCCTTTGGTGGGCAGAGGCCTGCTACCACAACAAGGGACTCCCTTTCACTCTACCCCCTGCCGCCCAAACCCTAACAGACACATCAAGTCTATGCATGGGGGGCTCAAATGTCTGGGCAGTACATTTAGGGCAGATGGAACCCGAGACAGATGCACCTGCATATCAATCAAAAAGAAATGTTAGCTGTATAGAATGCTCTGACCGCCTTCAAAGACCGTATTCTTCCAGGAAGACAGACAACACCACAGTTATGTGGTACATAAACAAGCAGGGGGGGGCACTCGTACCCTCTTTGCAGACTAGCCATGGCTCTGTGGAACCCAGCCTTGAGCTACAAGTACACCTGCAAGCTCAATTCCTGCCAGACAAACTAAATTCACTGGCAGACCTAAGCAGAAATCTCATGGACCCACACGAATGGAAACTAGAACCCAAAATATTCTTGAGGAACAAATGGGGGACTACAGAGGTAGACCTGTTTGTCTCCCCTCAAAACTACCAATTGCACAAATTCTGCACAAGAACTCCCCACAGCCAAGCTTGGAAAGTGGATGCCCTGTCCTTCACTTGGGAAAGCCTCTCAGTTTATGCCTTTCCCCCTCTGCCTCTTCTCTCGAAGGTTCTACTAAAGATAAAACAGGACAAGTCAAGGGCAATACTAATTACACCAGAGTGGCCACGCCAGCTCTGGTACCCCCTCTTGCGCAGTATGACACTGCTACAACCATGTCACCTGCCTCAAATCCCTTCCCTGCTGTCCCAGCAGGCAGGCCAGATTCTGCACCCTCCACTTCAAACCCTGAACCTTGCAGCCTGACTAATTCCTTGAGCTCTCCCCTAGCATCCCTCAGTGGGCAGGTACTGGATGTCATTCTGGAGGCAAGGAGGCCTAGTACTACTAGAACATCCTATACTGAAAAGTGGAAAAGATACTGTTCCTGGAACCTCGCTCAGGGGGGGCGGGCACAGCTGTGCCCAGCTTACCTCATATTCTACATTATTTAACAGACATGCTCCACAAGGGCCTATCCTTTTCATCAATTAAAATTCATGCCTCTGCCTTTTCAGCATATTATAATACTGAGACCCCTCTTCTCTCACCCCTTGCTAAAGCAATTCCTTAGAGGGGCCAAAAGTTTAACACCTCCCACTCCAGCCCTGGGACCTTAACTTTGTATTGGAAAAGCTCACCCCTCCCCCCTTTGAACCAGCTGCTACAGCAGAGTTGTAATTCCTTTCTTGGAAAACAGCCTTCCTTCTCGCCATTACTTCAGCTAGAAGAGAGTGAGCGAAAATGAGAGGCAGAGGAAGGGGAAGGGGGAGAGGCCGAGGCAAAGGGAAATTTCAGAGATTTTAACTCACAAGTGGTATTTTTGAAAGCTCACCTTGTGTCTTTGTGAGGAATGGATTCAAGGTGTTCAATTATACATAATATAATTTACAAGACACAGATTTTGATCTTTTGAAAAAGGGTTTTCGTTTGTTCCCTTCAGGAATTTTAATATTACAGACGCTATCCTAGAATTAGTTATTTGTTCGTAAGCTAAACTTCTCTGTTTTTCAATACAAATAAAGTGAATTTGAATGATGACTGTGTTGTGATGGTTGCACGTACACCTGATAGTGACACAAGAGTTTGTTTATTCCACTTTATTGTACCCTAGCAAGTGCTTTTGAAGACTTGGTGAGAAGAGAACTAATAGGGTTAAGCAACTCTGTTGTTGACGTAGAGCCACTGAATTTGTCTGTGGGTGAACATGAAGCCTTAGATTTTTTCACTAAGAGTGGTGAATTCAGGGTAATGAAACCAGACAAAGGGGGAGGTGTTGCTCTTATGGATTCCTTGGATTATTCCAACCGGATGCAAACTTTACTTTTGGATGAGAGTAAATATGAAATAGTCTCCATTAATGAAATACATGTTGGATATCAAAAAATTGACATGTATCTTGGGGAGTGTTTATCAGATGGTGTAATTACCCAAGATGACTTTGATAACGTGTACATTTCCAAACCAGTTATTCCTGTAATGTTTGGTTTGCCCGAGGTCCATAAGAGCACCACCGACCCCCCCTATGAGGCCAACTGTCTCAGCAAGGAACTCAGACTTTTCCCTTGGCTAGTTATATAGACAAACAATTAAAAAATATCTTAAGGGAGTATATATACATTTTGAAAGATTCCTGGTACTTCTTACGACAGTTTCCTATGGATGTAGAAGGTGAACTGTTTTGTTTTGTTTGTGTGGATGTCCAGGACTTGTATGGTTGTATTCCCTTTGAGACTGGTTTAAGTTTGTTTCAGAAGGGTCTTTTAGAAAACAACAAGTTAACAGAAGCAGAGGTTGTTTTTTTTGGTAAAGCTGATGGATTTTGTCTTGAGATATAATTTTCTATGCTTTGACAATGAGTTCTACAGACAAAGATGTGGTGTAGCAATGGGGGCAGTGTGTGCCCCCATTTTTGCTAACCTTGTTATGTGGTGGTGGGAGCAAAAAGTGTTTTGTTCAGAATTTCAGAGTAGTTGGTTTTACTATG